>NC_091989.1:118024135-118156635 GCF_044704955.1 Pristiophorus japonicus
AGGGGGGGAGAAAAGGGAGGGAGGGGGGGGGAGAAAAGGGAGGGAGGGGGGGAGAAAAGGGAGGGAGGGGGGGGAGAAAAGGGAGGGAGGGGGGGAGAAAAGGGAGGGAGGGGGGGAGAAAAGGGAGGGAGGGGGGGAGAAAAGGGAGGGAGGGGGGGAGAAAAGGGAGGGAGGGGGGGAGAAAAGGAGGGAGGGGGGAGAAAAGGGAGGGAGGGGGGGAGAAAAGGGAGGGGAGGGGGGAGAAAAGGGAGGGGAGGGGGGGAGGGAGGGAAGGGGGATGAGGGGAAGAGAGGGGCGAGGAGGGGAAGAGAGGGGGGAGGGGAGAGGAGGAGGAGGAGGGGGGTAGAGAGAGAAGGGGGAGAGAGAGAGAGAGAGAGTGGGGAGGGAGCGAGAGGGGAGGGAGCGAGAGGGGAGGGAGCGAGAGGGGAGGGAGCGAGAGGGGAGGGAGCGAGAGGGGAGGGAGCGAGAGGGGAGGGAGCGAGAGGGGAGGGAGCGAGAGGGGAGGGAGCGAGAGGGGAGGGAGCGAGAGGGGAGGGAGCGAGAGGGGAGGGAGCGAGAGGGGAGGGAGCGAGAGGGAGGGAGCGAGAGGGGAGGGAGCGAGAGGGGAGGGAGCGAGAGGGGAGGGAGCGAGAGGGGAGGGAGCGAGAGGGGAGGGAGCGAGAGGGGAGGGAGCGAGAGGGGAGGGAGCGAGAGGGGAGGGAGCGAGAGGGGAGGGAGCGAGAGGGGAGGGAGCGAGAGGGGAGGGAGCGAGAGGGGAGGGAGCGAGAGGGGAGGGAGCGAGAGGGGAGGGAGCGAGAGGGGAGGGAGCGAGAGAGGGGAGGGAGCGAGAGGGGAGGGAGCGAGAGGGGAGGGAGCGAGAGGGGAGGGAGCGAGAGGGGAGGGAGCGAGAGGGGAGGGAGCGAGAGGGGAGGGAGCGAGAGGGGAGGGAGCGAGAGGGGAGGGAGCGAGAGGGGAGGGAGCGAGAGGGGAGGGAGCGAGAGGGGAGGGAGCGAGAAGGGAGGGAGCGAGAAGGGAGAGAGAGGCTGAACGGGCCCAAGAGTTCGAGCTTAGACTTACCGGATTGACAGGTAGATGGCGTCGGGTCCGGGGTCGGGAGCGCAGGACGGTCGGTTGTGGAGTGGGGGGCGGGGGAAGAGGGGTCGGGAGCAGAGGTCGGTCGGGGGGGGGTCATAAGAACATAAGAATTTGGAACAGTAGTAGGCCATCTAGCCCCACGAGCCTGCTCCGCCATTCAACAAGTGGACTCAGCTCCACTTTGCCGCCCGTTTCCCGTAACCCTTAATTCCTTATTGGTTAAAAATCTATCTATCTGTAACTTGAATACATTCAATGAGCTAGCCTCAACTGCTTCCTTGGGCAGAGAATTCCACAGATTCACAACCCTCTGGGAGAAGAAATTCCTTCTCAACTCGGTTTTAAATTGGCTCCCCCGTATTTTGAGGCTGTGCCCCCTAGTTCTCGTCTCCCCGACCAGTGGAAACAACCTCTCTGCCTCTCTCTTGTCTAATCCCTTCATTATTTAAAATGTTTCTATAAGATCACCCCTCATCCTTCTGAACTCCAACGAGTAAAGACCTAGTCTACTCAATCTATCATCATAAGGTAACCCCCTCATCTCCGGAATCAGTCTCGTGAATCGTCTCTGTACCCCCTCCAAAGCTAGTATATCCTTCCTTAAGTAAGGTGACCAAAACTGCACGCAGTACTCCAGGTGCGGCCTCACCAATACCCTATACATTTGCAGAAGGACCTCTCTGCTTTTGTACTCCATCCCTCTCGCAATGAAGGCCAACATTCCATTCGCCTTCCTGATTACCTGCTGCACCTGCAAACTAACTTTTTGGGATCCTTCTGCACCACAGCACTTTGTAATTTCTTCCCATTCAAATAATATTCCCTTTTACTGTTTTTTTCCCCCCAAGGTAGATGACCTCACACTTTCCGACATTGTATTCCATCTGCCAAACCTTAGCCCATTCGCTTAACCTATCTAAATCTCTTTGCAGCCTCTCTGTGTCCTCCACACAACCCGCTTTCCCACTAATCTTTGTGTCATCTGCAAATTTTGTTACACTACACTCTGTCCCCTCTTCCAGGTCATCTCTGTATATTGTAAACAGTTGTGGTCCCAGCACCGATCCCTGTGGCACACCACTAACCACCGATTTCCAACTCAAAAAGAACCCATTTATCTCGACTCTGCTTTCTGTTCGCCAGCCAATTCTCGATCCATGCTAATACATTTCCTCTAACTCCGCGTACTCTTATCTTCTGCAGTAACCTTTTGTGTGGCACATTATCGAATGCCTTTTAAAAATCTAAATACACCACATCCATCGGTACACCTCTATCCACCATGCTCGTTATATCCTCAAAGAATTCCAGTAAATTAGTGAAACATGATTTCCCCTTCATAAATCCATGCTGCGTCTGCTCGATTGCACTATTCCTATCTAGATGTCCCGCTATTTCTTCCTTAATGATAGTTTCAAGCATTTTCCCCACTACAGATGTTAAACTAACCGGCCTATAGTTACCTGCCTTTTGTCTGCCCCCTTTTTTTAAAACAGAGGCGTTACATTAGCTGTTTTCCAATCCGCTGGTACCTCCCCAAAGTCCAGAGACTTTTGATAGATTATAACGAATACATCTGCTGTAACTTCCGCCATCTCTTTTAATACCCTGGGATGCATTTCATCAGGACAAGGGGACTTGTCTACCTTGAATCCCATTAGCCTGTCCAGCACTACCCCCCTAGTGATAGTGATATCGGGAGCGGAGGTCGGTAGGGGGAGGGGGGGGGGGTCGGGAGCGGAGATCGGGGTCGGGGGGGGGGGGGTGCGGAGGTCAGTCGGGGAGGAAGGTCGGGAGCGGAGGTCGGTGGTGGGGTGGGGGGCGTCGGGAGCGGGGGAAGAGGTCGGAAGTGGAGGTCGGGTGGGGGGGGGGGGGGCGGGCAGCGGGAGTCAGGTCGGGTCCCGGTCCGGAGGAAGCAGGAGCTGGGCGTGGGAGGCAGCCTTACCAATGCAGCCCCAGCGAGGCCATTCGGCCAGGGCTAGGGGCTGCGTGCTTCGGGCCCCTCCCACAGTTTTGGGCGCCTGGAGCTACTGCTCATGTGCGCCCACTGTAGCGCGCATGTGCAGAGGTCCCGGCACTGTTTTCAGCGCAGGGACCTGGCTCCGCCCCCCCCCACAGCTCGTGCTGCGTCGCGCCCAGCTCCAGAGGGCCTGCAGGGAGCCGGAGAATAGGTAATTTTTTTTTTAGGCGCACTTTGTGGCGCGAAAAACGGTCGTTCAGGTCGGGGCTGCGCCGTTCTAGGCGCGGCCCGAAACTTGGGCCCATTAAGTTCTGCTGGCCTCCGATGTACCTACCTGCGCTGATTTCTTAACTCTCCGCAAGAGTTTTCTGTAGTGGCCACATATGCTGACCTAAGTAGATTTGGAGTAACTATTAGCTGGCCAAAGTGGCTGGTAATGCCCTCTTTTGAGAAAAACTAAACTAAACTAAAAAATCATAACTAACTCACTTACACTGGTGCAAATTGAATGTGCAAAATGGGAATTTTTAAGATACTCCAGAAAAATCAAGTTGTTCCAAAAAAAAATGGAGCAACTCCTGGCCAATTTTGAGCCCCATATAACTGCACATAGTAGGCTGAACACAGAAAACTACCAACATTATTTACCAGCCAAGCTGTGGGGATTAATTTCAATGAACAGAAAATAAACAGAACAAGTTACTTGGCAAGATTAATTAACGCTGGTTTACTTATTGTGGAACCAAAACAAACAAAACAATCTGATGGGCCATGCTTGGACTTGAAAAGAGCATAGCTCTTGCCACTGCAGACCTGGAGTTACTTAAAGCTGATGTAATAATATATTTAATGTACTCAACAGATTTCAAAAACATATTACCCCCCCAGTATTGCAACTTTACCTGACACTGTTTATACATAAAAACGGTTAACCCTTTAGCTGTGGTTTGGAAGGAGCAGTGGAAAAAATCCCTGAATAACAAAAGATCTTGGTATCTCTATTATTGAAAAACATGCAAAATCTGTAAATATTGTACATTCCTAAATCATAATTTTTTTGACTTATTTCATTTGCTCCACAGAGAATCTAAACTCTCACACATGGAGTGTGCACATTTATGTATAAACTCAGCTATACACATTCCACCTCATCGATTTCAAAACGAGAGTCAGTTATGATCAACTGCAAATTTAACACTAGAAATACTTAAACTCTGCTCCTTCTAAAATCAGTCCAAAAACTCTCCAGCAGCTGAATATGCAACATCATCCAGCCAGAAGTGTATTTTTCCAAGGCTCCATATCAGCTCTCAACTTGTCTAAAGTCCTAGCCCCCACTGAAGTGAATGAAGGCATTCTGAGACATAAAGCTGACAGACAGGAAAAGGCTCGCTGGTCCGTCCAGCTTGTCTGACACACCTGTGATGCCTTATACATCGTAACACATACACTCCCCCCACCTCTCTCTCTCTCGAAGGAATACAGTGAAACAGCGTTCACTGAATGAGCCGGCAACCTGTTCCATACGGTCACTATTCTCTGGGAAAAGAGGAACTAGCCAGCATACAACCTAGTTCTGCCCTTATATGACTTGTAAGCATGACCTGTTCCTCCCTAACCTATTTAGTTGATCTAATTGGTCTACAGAAACACAATCTGGTCTCTTCATTATTTTATAAACCTCAATCAAAACACCCCCAAGTCCATGTTTCTCTAAAGTTTAGTGACCCAGCTCGTTGAGCTTATCTGGATGACTAGGGTGTTTTAAATTGGGAACTAATCTTGTGGCTCCTATGCACTCTTTCCAAATCTCAAAAATCAGCACCATACATAGAGACCAACATTGGGCAGTCTGTGGCCTAATCACTTGCAGGCAATGCTTGCATTAACACTGTGGCCAAGGAGAAAAGAGCCAAAATGCCACGTAGCTGTGAAAAGCAAATTCAATGACATAGTAATAAACAAATATATTTCCTCTTGGAAAGATAGGATGAGAGGAGCACTTTGAATAGCAATTTCCACCCCATGGCTTTTCTTTCCCTAGATAGATGGACTCCAAACTACCATCTCCCAAATACTCACCTCAGCTGGAATATTGTGGACAATTCTGGGCATCAGATTTCAGGAAGGATATGAAGGCCTTAGATCTGAGGTTTACCAGGGTATTACCAGGGATGAGGGCCTTCAGTTATGAAGGGAGGCGCGAAAAGTTTGGACTGTTCTCCTTGGAGCAGAGAAGGTCAGGAGGTGACTGAATAGAGGTTTTCAAGATGATGAGAGGTTTTGATACTGTAGAGAAAAACTATTCCCCCTGGCGAGTGGGTCAATGACCAGAGGTCTTACACTTAAAATCATTACCAAAAGATCTAGAGGGGAGATGAGGAGAAAATATTTCAATCAGAGTTGTCAGGATCTGGAACGCTCTACCTGAAAAGGTGGTGAAAGCAGATTCCATAAATAATTTTAAAAAGGGAGTTGGACAGGTACTTGAGGATGAAGAATTTATAGGGTTATGGACAAAAATTTATAGGGTTATGGGAGTAAGCACGACTGCTCATTCAAAGAGCCAGCACAGGCACGACAGGCCAATGGCCTCCTTCTGTGCAGTGTTTATATGATTCTATAAATAGGGTAAATATTACAAGTTTCCTATCCTGTCTATATGTCATGACATGTGGACAATTATATAACCCTCTGATCTTTCCCAAGTTTATATATTTTATCGAAAAAAATCTGAATACATACAAACATTTTGCATGTATACGGAGTTCCACCCATCACTGTTGGGTCTCCAAAATCAGATGTACCAAATCACTTTGATTCAGCCCCATTGTGCAGAATGTGTGATTTACAAAATATTTTCAGATTATTTTTATTTTTAATACTAATCACATTAATATTGTTAACCCACAGCCACATTTACTTATAGATCTGCTATACTTTAGTTTCAGATTTGTATTGACAGTTTGCAATATCACAATATCTACAGCATAACTTGACAGTTGATTTTGTGGCACTGCAGAGGGGCATGCTTAAATTAATGGCACTTCGGAGTTCAGTAAAAGATGCAAGAGCACCTTGAGGAGGTAAAGTCACACTGCACCAGCTTAACACCAGTTGCCATAGAACGTCAAATGGTTAAGAGTTAAAACAATTTTTGGTAGTGGCTAGGTATCTCAGAGCTTTTAAACATTATTTTTAATATTAGCAGAGCCACAATGTCATCAGTAGTTCAATAACATTAAAATGTAAATGGCAGTTCAAAACAGGTGAGTACATCATTGTTTTCCCTTACATGAGAGCAGATAACCAGTACAACTCATAGGAACATAAACAGGCCTGTTCTGGCATTCAGCTTGATCATGACTGATCTGCACCCCAACTTCATTTACCCACCTTGGTTCCACATCTTTTAATACCCTTACCTAACAAAAATCTATCGATCTCAGTCTTAAAAGCTCCAATTAACTGAGCCACAAATAGCTTTGTGGGGAAGAGTGTTCTAGGTTTCCACTACCCTTTGTCTGAAGAATTACTTCTTGACATCACCCCTGAGCGGCCTAGCTCTAACTTTAAGGTTATGGCCCCTTGTTCCGGATTCCCCACCAGAGCAAATAGTTTCTATCTATTCGATCAAATCCTTTAATGATCTTAAATACCTCAATTAGATCTCTTGCTCTTCTATACTCAAGGGAATACAAACTTAATCGATGCAACCTGTCCGCACTATTAAACCCTTTTAGCCCCGGTATTATTCTGGTGAAATTGCGCTGCACCCCTTCCAAGGCCAATATACCCTTCCTGGGGTGCAGTGCCCAGAACTTAACGCAATATTCCAGCTGCACTCTAACCAGAGCTTTATACAGCTGCAACATCACTTCCACCCCTTTGTATTCCAGCCCCCTCGAGATAAAGGCCAACATTCCATTAGCCTTTTTCGTAGAATCACAGAGCACAGAAGGAGTCCATTCAGCACCAATGAAGTTACAAAGCTACCGAAGTTGAATTGATGCAAATTTTTTTTGTACATGTCCACTAGCTTTTAGTAATATCTATTCAACTAGGTTAGTTAGACTCCGGTCTGCTGGCTGAACATCACTTCACGCAGGTATAGTCTCAAACAGTAGTATAATTACACTGGTATTAGAAGTGGCAGTAAGCAGTATTTCAGAAGTTTTAAGTTTTCTTTGTTTTATTTATTCGGCAATCTCGTGTTGAATAACTCATGCTTACCCAACTTCTTCAAGTTTGGTAGCAGGTGTATTATATACAGTCTGTAGTTCTCCTCATTCCTGGTAACTGGATTCAGCCGCAAGTCAATTTCTTTCAAGTTGATTAAGTGACGCAAACTGCAAATTTCTTTCGAAGATGGCACATTATTATAATACAAGTTTAATTTTTCCAGTGAATGCAAACATTCCAAACCCTACAAAATCAAAAATAAGTGTATAAGAAAAAGTAGTAATTCATTAAAGAATTGATGCCTTAGAGCCTAATATTGTACTTCTATACATTTCCCCTCCTCCAACCCCCTCCCCCCCAGCAAAAAAAATCAGATATATTCTTAACTTTTGAAATTAACTGCAATAAAAGTAAATTAAAAATGCTGAAAATACTTAACAGATCAGTCAGCATTTGTAAAGAGAAAGGGGAGTATGACAACTTCTTATTTCAAGATCCGATTACCAAAATTTTGGCCAAGAGCTGCGTCTTGCAGTCCTTTTATTCAAAACTTGATTGACCCCTCAAACATGGTTTTTCCTTCCCTTTCTGTTAAAGGAAGCTGAGAAGTGGTGTCCCCTACACATCTTCCTCTTCTGGGATTTTCCAGCAGGCTTGTCAAACAAAGCGACTGCCCATCTTACACATTCCACACATACCCCATGCTGTGCTCACATGAAGAGAATTTTCCTGACCACAATAGGCGTCAACATCACATTATAGGCAGTCCCTCGGAATCGAGGAAGACTTGGTTCCACTCTAAAAATGAGTTCTTAGGTGACTGAACAGTCCAATACGAGAACCACAGTTCCTGTCACATGTGGGGCAGACAGTCATTGAAGGAAAGGGTGGGTAGGACTGGTTTGCTGCACGTTCTTTCTGCTGCCTGCGCTTGGTTTCTGCACGCTCTCAGCGATGAGACTCAAGGTGCTCAGCATCTTCCCGGATGTACTTCCTCCACTTAGGGCGGTCTTTGGCTAGGGACTCCCAGGTGTCGGTGAGGATGTTGCATTTCATCAAGGTGACTTTGAGGGTGTCCTTGAAACGTTTCCTCTGCCCATCTTTGGCTCGTTTGTCGTGAAGGAGTTCCGAGTAGAGCGTTTGCTTTGGGTGTGAATATTTGTTGGCCACCTCTTTTGAAATGGCAAACTGCTGAATGTTTCTGGACTAAAAACAGAAAATGCTGGAAATACTCAACAGGTCAGGCAGCATATGTGGAGAGAGAAACAGAGTTAACATTTCTGGTAGTCACTGACCTCAAATGTTAACTCTGTTTCTCTCTCCACAGGTGCTGCCCGACCTGCTGAATATTTCCAGCATTTTCTATTTTTATTTCAGATTTATAGCATCCGTAATATTTTGTTTTGTGGGGGGGGGGGGGGGGTAGGGGGCGGGGGAAATTGCGGTCAGAGACTTTCTTCGGATGAACGCCTCCGACACGAAAAAATTTATGAAAATACCTGGTGGTCCTGGAGGAACGTAGGATTCCGGTCAAAGGCCTGCATTCGCTGTGCAGCATACAGGAACATGTCTTCCAGGTACATATTCGTAATCTGGGTTCACGTGGGCTTGGACCACCAATGAACATGGAGTATTCTCATTGATAATAATGGGAGCACTGTTTGTACAAGCTCCCATTACTATCAATGAGAATACCCCCCAAAACAAGAAATACAACACAATAAATTTTTAAAAACACCTCACATTTAAAATTAATTGAAATTGAATAATTAAATGTTTTAGGGAAGAAAATGTTTTGACTTTTTTTTTTAAATGTGTTTTAATAGGGTTAAAAATAAACTTAGTTTAATGGACAGGGTTTTGAATATAAAAATGAATGATTAAATTTAATTTTTCTATGTTTTAAAACTCTTACGCTGGTAAAAGTAGGCGATACACCTGCTTTTACCAGGCGTAAGAGTTTGAAGGACATTCGGCAGGACAGAGTTGGGCAAATAGCCCAATCTCTGCTCTGCCAATGTCCTTCCTGAGGGGACAAAGACATTTTGACAGATCGCAAAAGCCGGTTCTCAGTGCATGCGCATCACACGCCGAGAACCGGCATTGCGAGGCTCTTGCCGAGAACCGGCATTGCGAGGCTCTTCGGGTGTGTGCGCACGTCGTACACATCCAGCGAGGCCGCAACTTTCGGCCCAATGTCTCTGGACATCATGGTTAATGGGCCAGGGATGAGACAATAGATCTTGTTGACAGTTTGAAATAGACGCGGAGTTCTGACAGCCCCCATACTAGCTTTAATACGCATTTTCAATGCCTGATATCTGTAGCCATTCTAGATCTGTGTAAATACAATTTGTTTTAAAACAGAAATCTTAAACTTAGCTCAAACTCAAAACTCTTTCCGCGAAGAATTAAAAACATTGATGTTGACGAATTCTGGAATGTCCACAAATATAAATTTGTCAAATCAGAAATTTCTACTCAAAGGATTTGTTTTCTCAAGCTATCTCCAACTAGCAATTTCAAAATATAGAACACAGCAACACAAACCAACAGAGATACCAATAAGAGTACAGATTTTAAAAAATGTATTCTCAGGATGTGGGCAATGCTGCCAAGGCCAAATTTATTGCCATTCTTTAGCTGCCCTGTGAAGTTGATGGTGGGACTTATTTTATATCTCTATATAAAAGATTGAGATATTTCAGTGGAATACAATTTCTCTTAATTATCGTTTTGTGTGTATCTTGGACATTAGCATGATGCGGTTAAACCAAACTGAGTATTGATCTGCCCTAAAACTGTGCACATAATGTTTGCTACTGAACTCCATTAACAATTAGGTAGACTATTATAGGGGTCAAATTTCGACCTGAGTTGATCCGATTTTTTTGGAGTATCTTAGAAATTGCAATTACCGGCCTTTAGTTTGCTTCAGTTCTAGTGAGTTAGAACAGTTTCATTTTAGAACAGATTTTTTTTCCCAAAAGGGGGCGTGTCCAGCCACTTACACCGGTTTTGAAAGTTTAGGCAGCAAAAACATACTCCAAACTAACTTAGAATGGAGTAAATGTAGATTTTTGTACGCTCAGAAAAACCTTGCCTACACTTAGAAAATCAGGCGTAGGTTACAAATCAGGCGTAGGGAACGAGGGAGGGTGGGGGGGGGGGTTTACAAACATTAAACACTTCACTTTTACAAATAAAAAGCCATCATCAATAATAAATGATAAATAAATCAATAAATCAATCCAAATAAATTAAAAAATAAAATGTTTAAAAAAAATTAAAAATCACTCAATAAATAAAAAAATATTCCTACTCACCTATTGCAGCACCAGGGAATGGGGGGGGGGAGAGAAGAGAAGATGATTGGGGGGGGGGGGAAGAAGAGAAGAAGATTGGGGGGGGGGAAAGAAGAGAAGATTGGGGGGGAAAGAGAAGAAGATTGGGGGGGAAAGAGAAGAAGATTGGGGGGGAAAGAGAAGAAGATTGGGGGGGAAGAGAAGAAGATTGGGGGGGGGAAGAGAAGAAGATTGGGGGGGAAAGAGAAGAAGATTGGGGGGGAAGAGAAGAAGATTGGGGGGGAAAGAGAAGAAGATTGGGGGGGAAAGAGAAGAAGATTGGGGGGGGAAGAGAAGATTGGGGGGGGAAGAGAAGAAGATTGGGGGGGAAGAGAAGAAGATTTGGGGGAAAAGAGAAGAAGATTGGGGGGGAAGAGAAGAAGATTGGGGGGGAAAGAGAAGAAGATTGGGGGGGAAAGAGAAGAAGATTGGGGGGGAAAGAGAAGAAGATTGGGGGGAAAGAGAAGAAGATTGGGGGGGAAAGAGAAGAAGATTGGGGGGAAAGAGAAGAAGATTGGGGGGAAAAGAGAAGAAGATTGGGGGGAAAAGAGAAGAAGATTGGGGGGAAAAGAGAAGAAGATTGGGGGGGAAGAGAAGAAGATTGGGGGGGAAAGAGAAGAAGATTGGGGGGGGGGAAAAGAGAAGAAGATTGGGGGGGGAAAGAGAAGAAGATTGGGGGGGGAAGAGAAGAAGATTGGGGGGGAAGAGAAGAAGATTGGGGGGGAAGAGAAGAAGATTGGGGGGGAAAGAGAAGAAGATTGGGGGGGGAAAGAGAAGAAGATTGGGGGGGAAGAGAAGAAGATTGGGGGGGAAGAGAAGAAGATTGGGGGGGAAGAGAGAAGAAGATTGGGGGGGGAAAGAGAAGAAGATTGGGGGGGAAAGAGAAGAAGATTGGGGGGGGAAGAGAAGAAGATTGGGGGGGAAGAGAAGAAGATTGGGGGGGAACGAGAAGAAGATTGGGGGGGAAAGAGAAGAAGATTGGGGGGGGAAAGAGAAGAAGATTGGGGGGGAAGAGAAGAAGATTGGGGGGGAAGAGAAGAAGATTTGGGGGGGGAAAGAGAAGAAGATTGGGGGGGAAAGAGAAGAAGATTGGGGGGGAAAGAGAAGAAGATTGGGGGGGGAAAGAGAAGAAGATTGGGGGGGAAAGAGAAGAAGATTGGGGGGGAAAGAGAAGAAGATTGGGGGGGAAAGAGAAGAAGATTGGGGGGGAAAGAGAAGAAGATTGGGGGGGAAAGAGAAGAAGATTGGGGGGGGAAGAGAAGAAGATTGGGGGGGGAAGAGAAGAAGATTGGGGGGGGAAGAGAAGAAGATTGGGGGGGAAAGAGAAGAAGATTGGGGAGGGGGGGGAAGAGAAGAAGATTGGGGCGGGGGGGGGAAGAGAAGAAGATTGGGGGGGGGGGGGGGGGGGGGGGAAGAGAGGAAGATTGGGGCGGGGGGGGGGGGGGAAGAGAGGAAGATTGGGGGGGGGTGGAAAGAGAGAAGACGACGAAGAAGCCCCGCACGCAGCCAATGCCGGGCTGCTGCCGCTGACTCTTCAGGCGGGGGCCCCCCCCAGCAAGATGCAGGGCGGGCAGGCCCCGCCGACGTCGAGGAAGCCGGGCCCCGCCGAGGACTTCGGGCGGGGCCCCGCATGCAGCCGATGCCGGGCTGCCGACGTCTCTTTGGGTGGGGCCCGCCCCAGCGAGAGGCCGGGCATGTGGGCCCCACCGCCAAGGTAAGATGCACCGGCCACTCGGCCGGGGATAGGGGCGACGTCCCTTCGGCCTGGGATAGGGTCGTCGCCCCGGAGACAGGACGCCGGCAGCTACTGCGCACGCGCGCAGCTGCTGGCACTGTTTTCGGCGCGGGGCTGTAGCTCCGCCCCCAGCAGCTCCTGTTGCGCAGCGCCGAGGTGGAATTGGGCCTACAGCTATCTGAGAATCGCGAGGTAAGTATTCGGCGCAATTTTTGCTCTATAAATTAGGCGGGCCTCTCCGATGTGCGCCGTTACAGCGGGCGGCCGACCGAAACTTGACCCCATAAATTCTGCATAAGCCACATTTCAAATATGAAATTGGAGGACCCTATTTACTTAGAATGAACAGAAGACTCACCTCCAGGCTGACAATGGAATTTCTCGACAAATCCAGAGACTTCAATCTCTTGAAGTTCAGAAAAGCATCCCCAAGAGACACAATTTTGTCACTATAGGTTCCCTGCAGTGAGAGAGACTCCACTTCATCTAAGAAGAAAGCAAAAAGTTCAAATGCAACAGTCTTTACTGTTACAAATTATGCATTTCTGTGTTACAAATGGACTGTTTATTCCATCTCTGTACAAACACCATTATTGCAATTTATTCACTGAAAACTATGAACTGAAAAAGTCATCAAATGTACTCTCAAAATCTGTCTGTGAAGAAAAGATAATGGGCCGGAAATGGAAAAAATAATGGTGTGTTAACAAAGCACAGTTATTAATGTGCAAATCAGCCAGCAACTTGCGGCGAGGAAGAAAGATACCCCATGAATTATGAATCACCACAAGTTGTTGGATGATTTTCTCCACTCCGTCGCTAGCATTGCAAAAAAGGCACCTCGCTCTTAACTTCCCAGTGAGTTTCATAAAGTTGCTACATTTGTACATTAATTTCCCATTAAACTCGTCACAGAAAGTTAAGTCGAGTAATTAATAGCACAGGTACCCTTTTAATGATAATTATGACTGTCAATCAATCCCAGAAAGTGAACAATTAAAAGTGTGTAGTCTCATTCCTTCAGGTTGTGAATTACTGTTGGGGATTTTTTTTCAAAAAAGAAATTAATACTTTTCCTTTGTCTCTTTTTCTCTCTCTTAATCCACTCTTTCTTTCCCTCTCATTATTTCTCTTCCTATACCAACTCAATCTTTCCTTTTTTTTAAGCAATCCTTTAATCTCATTGGTTAAGGAGATACACTGTTCGTCATTCTATAGACTCTGGATCAGTTCCTATGGATTGGAGATAGCTAATGTAACCCCACTTTTTAAAAAAAGGAGGGAGAGAGAAAACAGGGATTTATACACGGTTAGCCTGACATCGGTAGTGGTGAAAATGTTGGAATCAATTATTAAAGATGTAATAGCAGTGCATTTGGAAAGCAGTGACAGGTTCAGTGCTGGGACCCCAGCTACTTACAATATACATTAATGATTTAGACGAAGGAATTGAATATACAAGTTTGCAGATGACACTAAGCTGGGTGGCAGTGTGAGCTGTGAGGAGGATGCCAAGAGGCTGCAGAGTGACTTGGACAGGTTAGGCGAGTGGGCAAATGCATGGCAGATGCAGTATAATGTAGATAAATGTGAGGTTATCCACTTTGGTGGCAAAAATACGAAAGCAGAATATTACCTGAATGGTGACAGATTAGGAAAAGGGGAGGTGCAACGAGATCTGGGTGTCATGGTACATCATTGAAAGTTGGCATGCAGGTACTGCAGCCGGTGAAGAAGGTAAATGGCATGTTGGCCTTCATAGCGAAAGGACTTGAATATAGGAGCAGGGAGGTCTTACTGCAGTTGTACAGGACCTTGGTGAGGCCACACCTTGAATATTGTGTACAGTTTTGGTCTCCTAATCTGAGGAAGGACATTCTTGCTATTGAGGGAGTGCAGCGAAGGTTCACCAGACTGATTCCCAGGGTGGCAGGACTGACATATGAAGAAAGACTGGATCGGCTAGGCTTATAATCACTGGAATTTAGAAGAATGAGCAGGGCTCTCATAGAAATATATAAAATTCTGATGGGATTGGACAGGTTCGATGCTGCAAGAATGTTCCCGATGTTGGGGAAGTCCAGAACTAGGGGTCACAGTCTAGGGGTAAGGCATTTAGGACCGAGATGAGGAGAAACTTCTTCACTCAGAGAATTGTGAACCTGTGGAATTCTCTACCACAGAAAGTTGTTGAGGCCAATTCAAAAGGGAGTTAGATGTGGCCCTCACGGCTAAAGGGATCAAGGGGTATGGAGAGAAAGCAGGAATGGGGTACTAAAGTTCCAAAAATGATCAGCCATGATCATATTGAATGGTGGTGCAGGCTCGAAGGGCCGAATGGCCTGCTCCTGCACCTATTTTCTATGTTTCTATGTTATCAGCTCAGACTTTCAGCAACTCCATAGTTAAATATTTGACACACATCGGGCGTAATTTTCCCCTAAAAAAAAAAGTGGGTTTGGAGCGTGGGGGCATTTACATTGTTAAAAATAGGTTTCTGATCCTGCCTCCAACCCCACCCACTTCTGGACTTCTGGTTTTAATCGGGAGAGGGGGGGGGGGGGGGGGGGGGGCGGGTAAAAGAGAGAAATGATAACGACCAACCCGCTCCCAGGGGCAGTACATCAATTGAAATATTATGAGACTGGAAGCTTCTCTTTTAACTTCTATTTTGAATTTAACTGCATGTGGACGGGTTGCAGATAATTCATGAAACCTGGCAGTTAACTGAGGCAGGGACTGCTACATCCAGGAGGTACGAGGCTATATAACTACCTCCTGGATCCAGGGTCCCTACCTAACCGTACCCCCCCCCCACCCCCATGATGCCTCCGATCCCCACCATGATGCCACCTCCCGCCGATGCTGCTGAGACAGGCCACAATCCTCAGGTGGCCAGCCCCAATCCCGCACCCCCGCTAATTCCCGACCGACTATTGCTCCCCACCCCCTGCTGATTCCAGACCAAATCCGCCCCCCCACCCCCCCCGATGCTCCGGCCGACACCCCCCCGCGATCCCCGATCTTTCACTGCCGACCCTCTGCCCACAATCCTCCATGCCAACCCACACGATCCCTAACAATTCCCGATCCCACCCCTCCAGAAATCCCTCCCCCGGACCGACCCCTTGCATCTGCAGGCCTACCTACCCACCCGCAGCCAGCCAGCCTCTCAGTCTGGATGGCTGCAGGCAGGAATCCGAGGCCTTGCATGCAAATAAGTCCTTGCCATTAAAGTTGGCATGGCCTGGGGGAAACCCAAGCTCCCTGGGTTCCCGCCCGCCTCGGAGGCCCCCCGTCCCCAACCCGCTGACCTGGAGAAAATTCCGGACATATACTTTTTTCCCCCCAATTTAGTATGTGTATTTTACTATCCCTATATTTTCCTCTCCAAGGTCATGCTCATCTCTTTTCTTGTGTGTGGACTCCTGCTTAGGGTGCAGCTCCATGGGAATTAGGCACCTGTTGTACCTCATCCAAATGCTCATTATTTATGTGCGAGGCTTGACAGCAAGCGTGATATTTTAATTATTTGATTGCAACAAAACACTTTGATGAAAGCAATTTACATTGTGTACCAGGTTAAAGTAAAATATGCATTAGCTGGTGAGAAGGAAACAAAGCAACCTAATGGTAACTTTCCAATCATTTTCTTCGAAAATTGCTAACGAATGTCTACAGGGCCGAGCAACACCTAAGAATGAAATTAGGAAGCAGTTTTTCCACAAAGGGGAGTAGAAATCTGGAACTTGCCCCAAAAGTCTATTGATGCTGGGACTGAGACTGAGACAGATAAGAGTTTTGTTAGGTAAGGGTATCAAGGGATATGAAGTAAATGCAGGTGAATGGAGTTAATGTGCAGATCAGCCATGATCTAATTGAATGGGGAACAGGCTCATGAAACTGAATAGCCTACTCCTGTTTCTATGTTCCAATGTAAACATTATCATCATCATAGGCAGTCCCTCGAAATCGAGGAAGACTTGCTTCCACTCTTTAAAAAAAAAGTGAGTTCTCAGGTGACTACAGTCCAGTGCGGGAATCACAGTCTCTGTCACAGGTGGGACAGACAGTGGTTGAAGGAAAGGGTGGGTGGGGAGTCTGGTTTGCCGCACGCTCCTTCCGCTGTCTGCGCTTGGTTTCTGCATGCTCTCGGAGACAAGACTCGAGGTGCTCAGTGCCCTCCCGGATGCTCTTCCTCCAGTTAGGGTGGTCTTGGGCCAGGGATTCCCAGGTGTCGGTGGGGATGTCGGCTTTATCAAGGAGGCTTTGAACAACCTGAAAACTTTCAATTGATCAGAGAGCCAGCTTGGATTTGTAGGTCATGCCTGACAAACCTGAGGTGACTAAAGTAATGGTCAGGGGAATATCTATGGATGTTATTTATATGGACTTCCAGAAGGCATTTGATAAAGTCTCACATTAGAGACTGTTAACTAAGGTAGAAGCCCACGGAACTGAGGGTAAAGTAGGAAGTTGGCTGATCAGCAGTAGGGATAATGGGTAGGTACTCAAACTGACAGGATGTGACTAGTGGCGTCCTGCAGGGATCTATGTTGGGGCCTCAACTATTCACAATATTTATTAATGACTTAGATGATGGCATAGAAAGTCATATATCCATATTTGCCGATGACACAAAGATAGGCGGCATTGTGAGCAGTTTAGATGAAAGCATAAAATTACAAAGGGATATTGACAGATTAAGTAAATGGGCAAAACTGTGGCAAATGGATTTCAATGTAGACAAATTAGGTCATCCACTTTGGACCTAAAAAGGAAAGAACAGGAGCACTTTCTAAATGGTAAAGAGTCCAAAGAGACTTGGCAGTCCAGGTACATAGATTAAAATATCATGAATAGATACAGAAAATAATTAAAACAGCTAATGGAATGCTGGTCTTTATATCGAGAGGACTAGAATACAAGGGGGTCGAAGTTATGCTGCAGCTATACAAAACCCTGGTTAGACTGCACCTGGAGCACTGTGAGCAGTTCTGGGCACCACACCTTAGGAAGGATATATTGGCCTTGGAGGGAGTGCAGCGTAGGTTCAGCAGAATGATATCCGGACTTCAAGGGTTAAGTTACGAGGAGGGATTACACAAATTGTATTCCCTAGAATTTATAAGGTTTAAGGGGTGATCTGATTGAAGTTTTCAAGATATTAAGGAGAACAGATAGGGCAAAGAGAGAAAAAACTATTTCCGCTGGTTGTGGATTCTAGGATAGGGGGAATAATCTAAAAATTAGAGCCAGACTTTTCAGGAATGAAATTAGGAAACACTTCTACACACAAAGGGTGGTAGAAGTTTGCAACTCTCATGTAAACGGCAATTGATGCTAGATCAATTGTTAATTTTAAATTGGAGATCGATAGCTTTTTGTTAACTAAAAGGTATTAAGGGATATGGACCAAAGGCAGGTATATGGAGTTAGGTCACAGATCTCAATGAATGACAGAACAAGCTTGAGGGGCTCAATGGCCTACTCCTGTTCTTATGCTCCTATGTTCATAGACCCCTTTACAGTACAATTTACAGAATATGGTGCAATCAATTTCAGCAGATTACCCTAAGAATACCCCCTCTTAAAAATACTGTTAACCCATTGTTCATAGTGAACAAATCATGAAAATATAAAGACAAAGAGTAGTCTTAAGAACAAAACAATCTATCGGTAGTTTCAGTATAAATTTAGACAGTATAAATTTAGACAGCATAAAATGCCCACATCGCATAACCAAGAATTCCATCTCTATCTTCACATCCTGCGCAGCAACCAGAAACATCGGGCATCTTCAAACTTTTATGTTTTAGAGTACCTGGAAATCTTTAATGTCCTGGTCAACATTTTTTTTATCTGTTCTTGGGAAAATTACTATTTAGCAACAAACAGAAAATACACCCTAAACAGAGAATTAAAACAGTGCATGAAATTACACATTAACCCTGTCTATGCAGCGAATTCAATGCTATGTGCTCTGAAGAAACAGGGAGGGAGGGGCAACATAATGTTAACCCGTTTTTTTTTTTAACTCTGAAATTTTTGATTAGACTTTTTGGGGGGGAAATGTAGCGCAACTCAGGAGTACCAGTAAACATTTTTGCATTGAAAATATTCCAGAAAATATGGCAACATTCCTGTGTACTCTTAGTGAGAAGAAAATATTTTTGAATTTCATTTTATTACAGTTACTAACGCAGTTGCTCCCACCCACATGCGGATTAGTTGAAACAACTGATACCGTAGTGGTCCAACTGAAGACATCCATCACTCACTAATGGGTGCATGGGTCAGGCTACAAGTGGCCAAGAACACACTGCAATATGCTTAGCCAGCCAGCACCAAATGTGCAGCTCTGTAAAAGTAGCAGGAATGCTACTGCAGGTATTCTGGTAACTAAATTATGTTTTTGTATTCAGCAGAATCATAGTATTACCAGTGGGTTGGTAGCCTTTCTGAAAAAGTAATGGGATGGAAATTCCGACGTCCCGGGCCCGTAAGAAGTTTCTACGGACCCGGGAAGGCATTGGAAAAGCCGGTTTTCAGCGCGCAATACGCATGCGCTGACAACGGGCTTTTCCAATCTGTCAACAGATCGTAGCCAGATCGGGAGTGAGGATGCCAGATCCGGAGCGAGGACATTTGTACAGGCAAGATTGGGCTATTTACTCACATCTTGCCCAGCAAATGTCCTCAAAAATCTTGCGCCTGAAAAAGCAGGCGCATGGCCACATAGTTTATTGTTAAAAACCCTCCCCACTACGGTAAATTTATTTTTTAACCATAATTTTAAAAACTTTTTTTTTAAATCAGGAAAATATTTTATTTTTATAAGACAATAACTTTAATTTCAATTAACTTTAAATGTGAGATCTGTTTTTTATTTATTTTGTGAGATTGCTTTTGTTCCCATTAATAGCACTGAGAACTTGTAGTTATGCGAGTTTCAGTTCTATTAATGGGAACCTGTGAAATACCTGATTGGCTGAACAATCACACGTGACTGCATCTTCTGCGTGGGACCCTCTGGACGGGAGCGCGCTTCACAGTGCGGGAGGAGATGGCCTCCCCATCGGAAATCAGGGCGCCTCCTAGACCATCCAGTAAATCCGTAAAAAATATCCAGCGGGGAGGCAATTGCCTGCGGGAAGACCCCCAGTGGAATTTCTGGGCCAATATATTTCAATTCTTGACCACTACCGATTCTCCCCTCTGTTTTGGTCAGTCTTGTAAAAAGGAACTTCCCCTTGCTGACCATAGAATTCTGAGTAAGGGTCCTACCTGAAATGTTAACCTAACTTTGTATTTCAGATGCTGAATCAACTGCTGTCCATTTTTAGTACTCACAGGTTTATTTTTCTCATCTCTGACAATGAAGAAATATTGCTCTGATCTCCCTGGGGTTTGCTAGTTCGATTAAAACACAAATGTCTTAATAAGCCAATTCATTTTTCTCTTTTGATTAATGATCTTTCTTGGATTCTGAGCAGCTTAACACTGACAAAGCAGCCACTGGTACAATCCATCTCCAAAGTTTAGGGCAGTGACTATTTGCCTTTGGAAGTTAGAAAGTGAATTAAGATGTGCAAAGGAAGCATCAACTAAAGAAAATATAAATGGCTCTAGATTTATATTCTCAACATTATCAGAAGACTTATGTATTCCATAAGAGTCACATTCTGCATTGTAAAAATATACAATAGTCAGTCACATTCTTCCACATTGTAATCATGATCACAATAGAAAGTCAATTATTGTAATGTATATTATGAACACATTACCAGATTAAAAACTTGATGCCCAATGATGTTCCTTTAGTGTCCTTGGCTAAATTAGTTTCTAACATGAATGTGATAGCAAAATCCTTTTCATAAAACATTGAAATTACAGTGCAAAAGGACACCTTTCACCCAATCACACCTGCAACAGTTAGCCCTTCAACAGGAGTTACCTACTCTAATGCAATTTCCCTGCTGTGTCCCTTTAAGCCTTTATGTTCTTTCTTCACTTACCCTATTCCCTTTAAATTATGTAATATTTCTGCCTCAAAAGCCATTGGGATAAAAAGCAGTCCGGCTGAAGTAATCCGACTGGACAGTCCAGAATCTTTTTTTAATGCAAACCAAAAAATTTAATTTTGTTCCCCCACTTCCTGCTGTGTCTCACAATGTCACATTAGTAAACTTATCGGTGTATTTTCATCATCAGCAAAGCAATTTTCAGAGCTCAAGTATGTATTCAATTCGAGAAAAGGTGGGTGCCTACCATGGCATCAAGAAGGGCTCGGCCATAAGCAGTGTAATCCAAAAACTCTCTTTTCAACAGGGAAATAATGAACTGCAGCAAATACTGGGATTACAGTTTACAACATAAGATTTTAAAATTAATATATTTTTTTAAAACATTAAAAGAGGGAGGATCTGTTATGTGATCCCATCACATATTCCTGATTTGGTAAACTAACTCACCAACTAAGTGTTTTTTTTTTAATTCGTAGCCAATCTTTCCAATTCTTTGTCAAATCACAAACGCCAGAGGTCACCTTGCACACATCAAGGATCACTCTGCGCCAATGCTCTTAGCCAAAAGGCCTAGAGCCATTGCACCGTTCCTGGAAGTACTGCAATACCAGGTTCGTGCCATGGAGGTGGATGGGTCAGGCCCCCCACACACCTCCGTGGAGGTGGATGGGTCAAGCCACCCCACCCACCTCCTATTTCCAAAAAGCAAGCATATACCTTCCTGATCCAGGGAGAACCACTTTGGGGTCCCAGTGTTACCCCTTTAGCTCCACCTGTTATACTAGAAAGATGAACTGGAAAGATGAAAGTTGATTGATCCCAGTGCAAGGGGCATACTTGAAAGGTGATGGTGGCAAGGCAAAATAGTGGCTAAGTGAGTTGGGATAACGATAGTTTCCATGGAGCTGTGACAACTGGTCTTTCACCTCAACCACTTTAACGCAGGTCTCGAGTCCGAAAGCCAGCACCGAGCCCCAATTGCCCTAACTCTTACCCGGCCTGAGGTTGCTCAGTTGGGCCTTCTCCCAGATCCATTCTTCAGTTGCCACCAACTCCACCGTCGCCATTTTCCTTTCTCCAACCCTCTTTTTAATTTATCTTTCTTTCTTTCTTTCTCTCTCTCTCACACACAAACACACAATTCTTCCTTTGTTTTGTCTCTCCAAACAACCACCTCAAATCAGCGCCTGCGCTCCCCACTCAAACATCTCCACAGCGCAGCATAGCTCCCGGGCCTTTCCCGTTGCGGGGCCAACCAAAGTAGGACGGAGTGAGCTCGCTGGCCGCGCCGCGTCCTCTGCAGGAGAGCAGTGAGGCACCGAGTTGTGCTGATCTCCGGGGCAGGGATCGGAAGAGCGCACTCCGCAGAAACACTTCTTGTCGACAGGCGGCGCGCGCAGTAGCCGCGGCTTTTGCACTTTGCTGAACCAGCGGGATATTATGACGCCAATAATGCAAAAAAAATCATATTTATATGCAGCAAAACAATGCTTTAAACGCACTTGCCCACAGGGCACAGCCCTACCTTAAATGAAGGTCTACAGGATGCATTAAGGGAAAAAAATGCTTTGGATCTCAAAGTCGCGCGGATAGCAACAAGTAGAAGTAATCGTGTAACTCTTGTGCTATTTTGAAGTGATCAGGTATAAGGAGAGACTTGCCGATATAGACAGCAGCAGCGTCCATAAGCTCTGGAACTTCCTCCTTAAACATCTCTTTCCTTCTTCAAGACGCTCCTTAAAACCTACCTTATTGACCAAGCTTTTGGACATCTGCTATAATTTCTTCTCATGTGGCTCTGTGTCAAATTTATTTGTTTTGTCTCATAACACCACCTGTGAAGGGCCTTGGGACCTTTTACTACGTTCAATGAGCTATATAAATATAAGTTGTTGTTGTAATAGCATCCCTGCTGCTGTGAACATCACCCATGCCTCCAGACTCGACTGTTCCACCAGCCTCCCATCTTCCATTCTCTCTAAACTTGAGCTAGGATTGCAAAGCCTCCAGGATCGACCTGGGGTGTCCAAGAATTGAAAATTCCAGGACACTGTTGCGAGCAACCAGGGAAAAAATCAGCTGGGCATTCATTTTTTTTTAATATTTTCTTTGAATAAGGGGTAGGCCATTTAGGACTGAGATGAGAGACTTCTTCACTTGGAGAGTTGTTAACCTGTGGAATTCCCTACCGCAGAGAGTTGTTGTTGCCAGTTCATTGGATATATTCAGGAGGGAGTTGGATATGGCCCTTGCGGCTGGGGGGATCGAGGGGTATGGAGAGAAAGTAGGAAAGGGGGTACTGAAGGAATGATCAGCCATGATCTTATTGAATGGTGGTGCAGGCTCGAAGGGCCGAATGGCCTACTCCTGCACCTATTTTCTATGTTTCTATGAACACTTTTGCTCATTAGGGGAACCGGCTGTTTGAGAGTCAAGAATCATCCAATCAGGTAACGAAGAGTCTGTTTCCCAATTGGCATGGGAAGGTGGAGCCCCATGTTGGGTGACTAATGGCGGGAACCTGGGGCAGTTGGAGTCCTGAGGTCATGTGATGACACCTCCAGGAATACGCCCAACCAGAGTTGGCAACCCTAACTTGAGCTCATCCAAAACTCTGCTGCCCGGATCCTAACCTGCCATTGCCCCTGTGATTGCTGACCTACATTGGCTCCTGGTATACCAACGCCACAACTTTAAAATTATCATCCTTGTGTTCATATCATTCCATGGCCTCGCATCTATCTCCACCAACCTTCTGAGATTCTGCGATCCTCCAACTCTGGCCTCTTGTGCATCCCCCACTTCCTTCTCCCCACCATTCGTGGCTGTGTCTTCAGCCATTCAGGCCCTAAGCTCTGGAATTCCCTCCCTAAACCTCTCTGTCGCTCTACCTCTCCTCTTTTAAGACGCTCCTTAAAACCTACCTCTTTAACCAACCATTTGGTCACCTGTCTTAATGTTGACTTCTTTGGCTGGATGTCTTTTTTTGTCTCATTACACTCCTGTGAAGTGCCATGGGACATACACCAAAGAACTGATAAAGGTGATTTGCAGTGCACAAATTAATGTGTCATATAACGGTGTGGTTCACGAGTTACTGCTGTGGATTGTTCCAGGCAATGGCCCAACGCTGCTCGGCAGCAGCTGGTTGGAGAAAATCAGATGCGACTGGAACGACATAAAGGCGCTGTCATTGGAGGAATATACATGTATCCAAGTATTGAGCAAGATCCCCTCGTTGTTCGAACCGGGTATCGGCAACTTCACAGGAACCAAGGTGCAGATCAATGTGGACTCAGATGCAAGCCCCATCCATCATAAAGCTCGGGCAGTGCCGTATATGATGAGGGAGAAGGTCGAAATTGAACTGGACAGACTCCGGCATGAAGGGATCATATCATCGGTCGAATTTAATGAATGGGCCAGCCCCATTATTCCTGTGCGGAAAAGTGATGGCACAGTCAGAATCTGTGGAGACTACAAGGCTATGATTAACAGGGTTTCGAAACAAGATCAGTACCCATTACCGAAGGCTGATGACTTGTTTGCGATGCTAGCCGGAGGGAAGACATTCACAAAACTGGACTTGACGTCAGCCTATATGACACAGGAGTTGGTCGAGACGTCGAATAGACTTACGTACATTAACATGCACAAAGGACTGTTTATTTACCACAGGTGCCCTTTCGGAATTCGCTCGGCTGCAGCAATATTCCAGAGGAATATGGAAAGACTACTGATGTCCGTTCTTAGAACCGTCATGTTCCAAGATGACATCCTGATCACCGGTCGTGACTCTAAGGAACATCTGAACAACCTGGAAGAGGTTGTACTGCGTTTGGATAGAGTGGGACTCAGACTGAAACGCTCGAAGTGCGTCTTCATGGCACCGGAGGTCGAATTCCTCGGGAGGAAAATCGCCGCTGATGGCATCATACCTCCTGACGTGAAAACCAAGGCCATCAAGAATGCACCCAAGCCGCAGAATGTGATGGAGCTGCGTTCGTTCCTGGGTCTACTCAACTACTTTGGTAACTTCCTACCTAAATTGAGCACTTTACCAGAACCACTGCACATGCTATTGAGAAAAGGCGACAACTGGGTGTGGGGCGCATCGCAAGACAGAGCTTTCGAGAAAGCCACCAATCTGCTTTGCTCGAACAAGCTGCTGGTACATTATGACCCATGTAAATGTTTAGTTTTGGCCTGTGACGGCAATGAGTTGGGGAAACTTCAACCTATCGTGTATGCATTCAAAAGTTTGTCTTAAAGCAGAAAGAGCCTACAGCATGGTAGAAAAAGAAGCTTTAGCGTGTGTGTACGGTGTTAAAAAGATGCATTAATACCTGTTCGGTCTGAGGTTCGAATTAGAGACTGATCACAAGCCGCTCATTTCATTGTTTTCCGAGAACAAAGGTATCAATGCCACGCTTCATCCCACATCCAAAGATGGGCGCTGACATTATCTGCCTATGATTATGTCATTCACCACAGACCTGGCACAGAGAATTGTGTCGATGCTTTGAGCCGGTTGCCGTTGCCCACACCGGAGATGGAAACGCCACAACCGATGGATCTAATATTAATCATGGATGCTTTTGAGAGTGAAGGAACCTCTGTCACAGCTCAACAAGTTAAGGCCAGCCAAGACCCGATTTTATCAGTGGTAAAGGGTTGCATTTTCAAAGGGAATTGGTCTGCCATACCTAAGCAAATGTGTGAGGAGGCCAAACCATACATTCATCGCAAGGATGAACTGTCTATTCAAGCAGATTGCATATTGTGGGGCAATCGCGTTGTAATGCCCAAGAAAGGGAGCGAGAAGTTCATGCGTGAGTTACACAGCACACATCCTGGTATAGTGATGATGAAGGCCATCGCCAGGTCCCATGTATGGTGGCCAGGAATTGATTCTGAGCTGGAAGCATGCGTGCATCAGTGCAACACTTGCATGCAGCTCAGCAAAGCACCAACGGAATCGCCGTTGAGTCTGTGGTCGTGGTCATCCAAACCTTCGTCCAGGATCTATGTAGATTTTGCAGGTCTCTTCCTGGGCAAGATGTTTTTAATGATGGTGGACACTTATTCGAAGTGAATAGAATGCATAATCATGTCATCAAACATGTCCACGGCAACCATAGAGAATCTCAATGTCATGTTTGCGACACATGGTCTGCCTGACATAGTGGCGAGTGACAATGGGTCGTGCTTCACCAGTCAGGAGTTTCAGGAGTTTGTGAAACTTAATGGCATAAAACATGTAAGATCAGCACCATTCAAGCCTGCGGCCAATGGACAAGCTGAACGTGCAGTACAAATTATCAAGCAAAGCATGAGGAGTGTAACCTAAGGGTCACTGCAGACCCATTGTCCTGCATACTGCTGAGATACAGGGCAAGACCCCACACACTCACAGGGGTCTCGCCTGCTGAACTCATGATGAAAAGAGGTCTTAAGACCAAGCTATCTCTGGTACACCTAGATTTAAATAATCATGTTGAATACAGAAGACAAAGTCAACAAGGGTACCATGAGCGCGCAACTGTGTCACGCGAGATTTCTGTTAATGATCCTGTGTATGTGTTGAACTATGGTCAGGGTCCCAAATGGATCGCTGGTACGGTCATGGCCAAGGAGGGCAACAGAGTGTCCGTTATTAAGCTCAAGAATGGGAAAACTTGCAGGAAACACATAGATCAGACAAAGCTGAGGCACACAGATGAGCCAGAACAGTCGGACGAAGAAACCATCGATGACCAATCAACCTACCAGCAGCCTTCAGAGGACTCAAGAGTCATCAGTCAACCCGGAATTTCCAACACGGACCCGTTCAATAAAAATGGACTTGCAATTCCTGACATGGCCACTGCCACCACCAACAAGTCAATCATCCAGCCATCAGCCACAACAGACCCCGCACACTCACCCAAGGCTGGAATCGAACTGAGACGGTCAACCCGGGACGCAAAGCACCGGACCATCTAAACCTGTGAAAGACTGTGATAAGATCTCAGAGGGGAGTATTTCATGTATGTACATTCTGTTTGTAGCCACCAGACGGCGTCATAGAAACATAGAAAATAGGTGCAGGAGTAGGCCATTCGGCCCTTCTAGCCTGCACCGCCATTCAATGAGTTCATGGCTGAACATGCAACTTCAGTACCCCATTCCTGCTTTCTCGCCATACCCCTTGATCCCCCTAGTAGTAAGGACTTCATCTAACTCCTTTTTGAATATATTTAGTGAATTGGCCTCAACAACTTTCTGTGGTAGAGAATTCCACAGGTTCACCACTCTCTGGGTGAAGAAGTTCCTCCTCATCTCGGTCCTAAATGGCTTATCCCTTATCCTTAGACTGTGTCCCCTGGTTCTGGACTTCCCCAACATTGGGAACATTCTTCCTGCATCTAACCTGTCTAACCCCGTCAGAATTTTAAACGTTTCTATGAGGTCCCCTCTCATTCTTCTGAACTCCAGTGAATACAAGCCCAGTTGATCCAGTCTTTCTTGATAGGTCAGTCCCGCCATCCCGGGAATCAGTCTGGTGAACCTTCGCTGCACTCCCTCGCTGCGAGTCATTGTTGGAGGCCACTGAGCAGCACGTACATGGTGCTGCTCAGGTATAAAAGGCCAGCCATTTTGAGAGTCAGGTACTTTGTGTTATGTTTTGAATAACGAGTCAGACTAGATACTGCAAGCTCAAAGTAAGGTATTACCGTAATCCTTTATTACAGATCTCAGAGTGCCTCTCCAGCCTGTGAGGCCTCCTTATATACAGGTGCTCCCATGGGACTCCAGCGGATAAGCGCTCTGGTGGTTTGGTATCTACAGGTTTACATACATAACAACACTCCCCCCCCAAAGTCAATAGTGTAACTATTTACAATGTGAGTTGATCTGGGGCCGTCCTTTCCCTGGTTGGTCGTCTCGGTGCAAATGCTGGTGTTGGTGAGTTGTTTGTTGGGCCTTCGCTGGGCTGCTGCGCAGTTGGGCTGCTGGGGGTGGTAAGTCTTGCTGGGCTGCTGTGGGTGATGGGTTCTGCTTCGTGGTCAACCGCTGGGTCGGTTGCCACTTGTTTGTGTGTTGGAGGGTCGAAAAAGGTAGAGTCTATTGTGGGTTGTTCTGGATAGTCCGTAAATCTGAGTTTGGTTTGGTCCAAGTGTTTCCTGCAGGTGAGTCCATTTGCGAGTTTGACCACAAACACCCTGCTCCCCTCTTTAGCCAAAACAGTGCCAGCAAGCCACTTGGGATCTTATCCATAGTTCAACACAAATATAGGATCATTGATTTCAATTTTGCGTGACACATTTGCGCGATCATGATATGTATTCTGTTGAAGCCGTGCAGATCAGGGTGGACTAATGAGAGCCTTGTCTCGTGTCCTTTTCATGAGCAGTTCAGCAGGAGGAACCTCAGTGAGCGAGTGGGGTCTTGTGCGGTAACTAAGCAGGACTTGGGATAAGCGAGTCTGCAGTGAGCCTTCAGTTACCCTTTTCAAGCTCTGCTTGATTGTTTGAACTGCTCGTTCTGCCTGACCGTTAGACGCTGGTTTAAACGGGGCAGACATGACATGTTTGATCCCATTGCGGGTCATGAACTCCTTGAATTCGGCACTGGTAAAACACGGCCCATTGTCACTTACAAGGACATCAGGCAGGCTATGCATGGCAAACATAGCCCGTAGGCTTTCAATGGTAGCAGCGGACGTGCTTGCTGACATTATCACACATTCAATCCATTTGGAGTGTTCATCAACAACCACTAAAAACATTTTTCCCAAGAATGGGCCTGCATAGTCGACATGGACCCTCGATCACGGTTTGGAGGGCCAGGACCATAAACTTAGTGGCGCCTCCCTGGGTGCATTGCTTAACTGTGAACATGTATTATGTTTGTGCATGCAGGACTCTAAGTCTGCATCGATACCGGGCCATCACACGTGGGATCTGGCTATCGCTTTCATCATTACAATGCCTGGGTGGATGCTGTAGAGATCACTAATGAAGATGTCCCTGCCCTTTTTTGGCACAACTACCTGATTACCCCATAGGAGGCAGTCTGCCTGTTTAGACATTTCATCTTTGCGCCGCTGGTATGGCTTTATTTCTTTCTGCATCTCTAACGGGACACTAGACCAACTCCCGTGGAGCACAGAGTTTTTTATTAAGGACAGTAAGGGGTCCTGGCTCGTCCAGGTTCTAATCTGTCGGCAGTAACAGGTGATTGCTCACTCTCGAATGCTTCCATTATCATAACTAAATCTGTGGTGGGCAATGGCAGCCTACTGAGAGCATCGGCACAGTTTTATGTTCCTGGCCTATGGCGGATAGCGTAATTGTATGCGGACAACGTGAGCGCCCATCTCTGGATGCGGGCCAATGCATTCGTATTTATCCCCTTGCTTTCAGAAAAAAGGGATATCAGCGGCTTATGGTCGGTTTCCAATTCAAATTTCAGCCCGAACAGATATTGATACATTTTCTTTACCCCGTAAACACACGCTAACACTTCTCTTTCAATCATACTGTAGGCCCTCTCAGCCTTAGACAGACTTCTGGATGCATAAGCAACCGGTTGCAATTTCCCAAATTCATTAGCTTGTTGTAATACACACCCGATCCCATACGAGGACGCATTACATGCTAGCACCAAACGCTTACATGGATCGTACAACACAAGCAATTTGTTTGAACATAACAGCTTCCTAGCTTTCTCAAAGGCATTTTCTTAGCTTTTACCCCATACCCATTCATCTCCTTTATGCAGTAAAGAGAGCAGGGCTTCTAATAATGTGCTAAGACCGGGTAAGAAGTTACCAAAATAGTTCAGGAGTCTTAGAAACGACCGCAGCTCCATCACGTTCTATGATCTCGGTGCGTTCTTGATTGCCTCTGTCATGTATTCAACCAGCATTGTAACCCATGTATAATCTGACCGAAGTTGTACACTGTGAGAACAATGACCACTAGGTGGTGAACTTGTGGGAGACACTCCTAACCTGGACCTTCAGATATAAAAGGGCAAGCTCCACCCACTTCCATCAGCAGGCAGTCCAATTCGCCTTCTATCTTTTCCCGCATCACGTACGGCACCGCTCTGGCCTTGTGGTGTACTGGCCTGGTGTCCGGGTTTATGTGAATCACTACCTTGGCCCCCATGAAAGTGCCAATGCCAGGTTGAAATAATGAGTCAAATTTGTCCAGGATCTGTGAGCATGATACTCGCTCCACAGAGGAAATTGCATTGACATCGCCCCATTTCCAGTTCATGGCAGCAAGCCAACTCCTCCCCAGCAGTGCGGGACTGTCCCCCGGGACAACCCAGAGTGGCAATCTGTTCTCCGAATCTTTGTGGGTCACGACTACCGTGGCGCTGCCTAGCACCGGAATGATCTCCTTTGTGTATGTCCGTAGCTGTGCGTCAATCGGCGATAATTTTGGCCTCCTGGCCTTGGATGCCCACAACTTTTCGAACTGTTTGATACCCATCAGAGACTGGCTGGCTCCCGTGTCTAGCTCCATTAATACTGGGATGCCATTGAGGAGCACTTTCATCATTATCGGTGGCGTCCTGGTGTATGAACTGTATACGTGCTCCACATGAACTCGCTGAACTTCAGCTTCCAGCGATTTCCCCCAGCGTTCATTTCTGCAATTTCTGCAGGTATTTTGCTCATCTCTGCAAACTCCAGCTGAGTGTGTGCCTCCACACCTCCAACATGAGCTGCTGTTTGAAACAAAAGGTCCCTTGCCAGTCGATCGTTCCTGACTGCCCCTGTCCTTGAGTGCGCCATTAACAGGTGTTGATGGCCCCATTACTGGCCGCATTGTCCCTTGCAATGGCGTGAATCGCCGTTCAGCTTGCCATTGTATCTATCGAACTCCCCCTCTGGGTTCGACTACATATTGGGGCATGCCCGACTGCCCTTGTCTGGCTGGAGAACTGTGTGCTGCTTTAACAATGTTGAATTTCTGTCCCAACCATTCCTTAACACAGTACCTCTCGTCTGTTCTGCTCGTGGCCATGCTCGCGTGGTTTAAATCCCAGTTTCTCGTCACCATTGATACGTCCTTACTATACAGTATAAGTGCACACGAGGCCCATGCTTGAGAGAAGGTCAGTCTGTGACCTGTCCTTTATTCCATAGCACTCAAGTGATGGAAGTGGGTGGAGCTTGCCCTTTTATATCTGAAGGTCCAGGTTAGGAGTATCTCCCACAAGTTTACCACCTAGTGGTCATTGTTCTCACAGTGTACAACTTAGGTCAGATTATACATGGGTTACAATGCTGGTTGAATACGTGACAGCCTCCGTCTCGAATCGGTGGGCCTGATGCCGTCCGCCACGATTCTTCTCCCTAGGAACTCCACTTCAGGCGCCAGGAAAATGCACTTCGAATGTTTTAGCCTGAGCCCCACACGATTAAGCCAACTAAGAACCTCCTCCAGATTCTGCAGGTGCTCGACCTGTAACCAAGATATCGTCCTGGAAGACCACGGTGCGCTGGACTAACTTCAGCAAGCTTTCCATGTTCCTCTGGCCGCGGCCGATCAATTCCAAACGGGCATCTGTTGTAAATGAAGAGACCTTCGTGCGTTTTGATACAGGTGAGGCCTTTCGATGATTCCTCCAACTCCTGCGTCATGTTCAGCTTCGTGAACGTTTTCCCTCCCGCCAGCGTCGCAAATAGGTCGTTTGTCTTTGGTAGCGGGTATTGATCCTGCAATTAGAAACGATCGATAGTTACTTTGTAATCACCACAGATTCTGACGGTGCCATCTCCCTTGAGGACTGGAACAATCGGACTGGCTCACTCATTGAATTCAATCGGCGAAATGATGCCCTCTTGTTGCAGCCTGTCCAGCTTGTTCTCCACCCTCTCTCATCATGTAAGGTACCACTCTCGCCTTGTGCTGGATAGGCGCGTCCCCGGAATCAAATGGATCTGCACTTTTGCTCCTTGGAACTTCCTGATGTCTGGTTCGAACAGCAAGGGAACTTGCTTAGGACCTGGGCACATGAGGTGCCATCGACAGACGAAAGCGCTCGGACGTCATCCCAGTTCCAACGTATCTTTCCCAGCCAGCTCCTGCCGAACAGCGTGGGGCCATCGCCCAGTACCACCCAGAGTGGTAACTCGTGCACCGCTCCATTGTAGGAGACCTTTACGGTAACACTGCCAATTACGGGAATCAGTTCCTTTGTGTACGTTCTCAGTTTAGTACGAATTGGAGTCAGGACTGGCCTTGAAACCTTGCTGCACCACAATTTATCGAAAGTCTTTTTGCTCATTATGACTGGCTTGCGCCCATGTCCAGCTCCATGGACACCGGGAGTCCATTTAATTCAACCTTCAGCATTATCGAGGGATACTTTATGGTAAATGTATGCACCTCATATACCACTGCCTCCTCGGTCTGAGGCTCTGGTTCGTCATGATCCATCGTGGATCTGTCCTCCTCTGCAACATGGTAGTTTGCAGGATTAGCAGGATTTGCTGCTCGCCTGCACATGCATTGGAAGTGTCCCATTGTTCCACAGCCCTTGCAAATGTATCCTTTGAAGCGGCGTGAATGGAACCAATGATCACCCCCGCAGCGCCAACAGGATGTTGATGGCCTTGTATTCACCATCCTTGATGGTGGACTCTGAGTCATCTGCGGACGTACAGCTGCAGGCGTGTAAGTCCTGCCATGTACATTTTGATTCGAAAACAACGTTACTTTGTTCACAGTACTTGCAGCAGCACTAGTGTGCTGAGAAATTTGTTTGGAGTTGTCACTGGTAGCAATAAACGCCTGGGCTATCGCTATGGCTTTTCTCAAGGTTAGGATCTCTACAGTCAAAGGTTTATGAAGTATTACTTCATAGCCAATGCCAAGCACAAAGAAGTCCCTGAGCATGTGCTCCAAGTGTCCTTCAAATTCGCAATGTCCTGCAAGGCGCCTTAGCTCGGCGACATAGCGCACCACTTCCTGGCCTTCAGACCTCTTGTACAGACCTTGTGTAGAACCGATTCCTCGCCATTAGAGCGCTTTCCATCGGGTTTAGGTGCTCCCGGACCAGTGTGCACAACTCATCGTACGACTTGTCTGTGGGTTTCGCTGGAGCGAGCAGGTTTTTCATAAGGGCATACGTTGGTGCCCCGCAAACGGTGAGGAGGATCGCCCTTCTTTGGCAGCGTTCGCTTCTCCTTCCAAACTCGATTGGTCGAGTCGCTCCATGAAGGTTTCCCAATCATCTTCCTCCGAAAATTTCTCCAGGATGCCCACAGTTCTCTGCATTGTTGCGGTGGGGTTCGTCATCTGTATCTCGTCGCCAGTTGTTATGTCTTGAATAAAGAGTCAGACTAGATACTGCAAGCTCAAGTGTGACCGTAGTCCTTTATTACAGATCTCAGAGTGCCTCTCCAGTCTGAGGCCTCCTTATATACAGGTGTTCGCAAGGGATTATGGGATCCCTTGGGACTCCAGGGGATAAGCCCTCTGGTGGTTAGACATGGTGTTTACAGGTTTACATACATGACACTTTGGGCCTAAATAAAGCAGAAGCAAGGTTGTACCTTGCTTAGTTAAACAGTACTCAGTTTGAACAATTATTGCATACGTAACAATGTGCCATGGCATTTAATGCATCATCATCATCATAGGCAGTCCCTCAGAATCCCTTGGGAGCCTCGTATCAACAAGAGCAGACATTGATGACGAGATTCTACACCGCCTCCAGTGCGCCAGTGCAGCCTTTGGCTGCCTGAGGTAAAGAGTGTTCGAAGACCAGCCCTTAAATCTACAGGTCATGATCTACAGGGCTGTAATAATACCCGACCTCCTGTATGGCTCAGAGACATGGACCATGTACAGTAGACACCAAGTCGCTGGAGAAATACCACCAACGATGTCTCCGCAAGATCCTTTAATGCATCAGTGAGCTGATATATGCAGTAGTGCACTGCAGACTGGCTGATCTGATAGATCTCATCCAAAGCAGTTAGAAAGGAGCCAGCAGCATAGAGGTTCAAGGCAGTGGTGGCTTTTTCCAGCATGGACTGAGATGTTCCAGTTGTGGACAAAATATGGAAGTCTGACTTGAGGAGATGGCACAATGGTGAGACTGCCTCCCTGGTGAAGTGTAAGCACCAAAGACGAAGCTTGTACCTGCCCAAGTAATTGTGCCCTTGTCTGTACACCTGACTGCTTGGGTATGGGTGCCTCCGCTCAACACTCCTCTGATGTGAGTGCACCAGCCTCTGCTCACGCATGTAGTCCTCCTTATCCTCCAGCTCTCTGAGGATAAGTCAAGAGTTCCCAAACGACAGACCCTATCCAGGCAGTGGGTAATTCTCCTGAAAAGGAGGTGCAGACACACAGAAAAAGTAAATATCAGCAGTAAACGGAGAAAAGGAGAAAGGAACAGTGAAACTCATAAAAGGCAGCATATGACTAAGCCAAATGTTCAAAAAATACTAATTCTCAGACAAGGGACATTACATGCTTAAGAACATTTCTTCTGCAGGCAGGAGATCTATTTCCAAGTGCTTTGTTAAGGAGCACAGCAATGATATCGCACTGGAGGAACAAGGCACTAGAGGCAAATTTGGGCCATCCAAGGCCCACTCCAATTTACATGGTTTTGAGACCTTTAGTGGTAGCAGGTATCAGGTAGCACATTTCTAATACTGACTCAGTCCATCCCCCGCATTTGGTGCACACTTCCATGAATGGGAACAGAAAATCTGCCAAGTTAAAGAAAATCTTGGATTTATATAGCGCCTTTCATAACCATCGGACGTCTCAAAGCGCTTTACAGCCCAATGAAGTACTTTTGGCGTGTAGTCCCTGTTGTAATTTAGGAAACATGGCAGCCAATTTGTGCAATGCAAACTCCCACAAATGGCAATGTGATAATGACCAGATAATCTGTTTGAGGGATAAATATTGGCCAGGACACTGGGGATAACTCCTCTGCTCTTCTTCAAAATAGTGCCTTGGGATCTTTTACGTCCACCTGGAGCGAGCAGACGGGTTCTCGGTTTATGTTAATGTGCAAGAGTTTTAGGGACTCCGAGGAAAAAAGTGCAAGTAGTTTTCAGTATTGGTACTGGAGTGCAATTTTTCCAAATTTAAATTTTTTTCTACATTTATTAATGCAGAGTCTGGTTTCAGTTGGTTCACTTCTAGCTTATAAAACCATAGGACATAACAACAACTTGTGTTTATATAGCACCTTTAACATAGGCGCTTCACAGATAAGACAAAGATTTGTAATCGAGCCACAGAAGGAGAAGTGAGGGCAGATGACCAAAAGCTTGTTCAAAGAGGTAGGTTTTAAGGAGCGTCATAAAGGAAGAAAGAGAGGCAGAGAGACGAAGAGGTTTAGGGAGGGAATTCCAGAGCTTAGGCAACAGAAGGCACGGCCACCAATGGTTCAGCGATTATAATCAGGAATGCTCAAGTGGGCAAAATTAGAAGATTGCAGACATTTCGGGGGGCGGGGGGGGGGAGGGCGTGTAGGGAGGGAGGGTTGTGGGGCTGGAGGAAATTACAGAGATAGGGAGGTGTGAGGAGATGGAGGGATTTGAAAACAAGGATGAGAATTTTGAAATCGAGGCAGGAGCCAATGTAGGTCAGCGAGCCCAAGGGTGATGGGTGAATGGGACTTAGTGCAAGTTAGGACACGGGCAGCCGAGTTTTGGATGGCCTCAAAGCTTATGTTGGGTAGAACGTGGGAGGCCAGCCAGGAGTGCTTTGGAATAGTCAAGTCTAGAGGTAACAAATGCATGGATGAGGGCTTCAGCAGCAGATGAGCTGAGGCAGGGGTGGAAATGGGCAATGTTATGGAGGTGGAAATAGGTGGTCTTAGGTATGCCATGGTTACGTGGTTGGAAGCTAATTTCAGGGTCAAATATAACACCAAGGTTGCGAACAATGGAGTCAGTGGCTAGGGAACAGAGTTTGTGGTGGGGACGGAAATCAATGGCTTCGGTCTTCCCAATATTTAATTGGAGAAAATTTCTGCTCATCCAGTACTGGATGTCGGACATGGGCTCTGACAATTTAGAGACCGTGGAGGGGTCAAGACAAGTGGTAGTGAAGTAGATCTGGGTGTCGTCAACGTACATGTGGAAACTGATACTGTATTTTTGGATGATATCGCCAAGAGACTGCATGTAGATGAGAAATTGGAGGGGCCAAGGATAGATCCTTGGGGGACACCAGAGGTAACAATGCGGGAGCGGGAAGAGAAGCTGTTGTAGGTGATTCTCTGGCTATGATTAGATATATAAGAATGGAATCAGGCAAGTGTAGTCCCATCCAGCTGAACGACGGTGGAGAGGTGTTGGAGGAGGATGGAGTGTCAAAGGCTGCAGACAAGTCAAGAGGATGAAGAGGAATAGTTTACCGTTGTCACAGTCACAAAGGATGTCAAAACGGTAAAGAACATAGCTGCAAAAGCCCCACTGGTGCCTAAAACTAAAAGTTAAGTCTACACTGAAAGATTAACTGTGTTGTTGAAATGGAAATTAAACTGGGAAACTATCAGAATGGTAGGATTAACAAACCTCAAAATATCACTTTTAGTCTTCACCTTGTGAATACTGCCGAACCAATCTAATTCAGAATGCAAAGTTAGTTAACTCTGACTTCTCCCTCTATCTTCTCTGTGCCCCTCCTCCCCAACTCCAGCTTCCCATTAAATAGTTGATTCCTGCTTCTTGGATTTCAGCTGCTCTTTGGTATCTTCCTGTTCCTTATCTAGTCATTCCTCATGTGAACCTAGACAATGAGCATTAGTAAGCGAATCAATCCTGCCCCAAGTCAATATCAACAAGAGTCTACTGGCTAGCACAAGTGGGAACCATGGCTGCATTTTCTCTTCCCTAGCACAGGATGCTGAGGCTAGGAATCAGACTTGGAAACCTACTATTCTGTAGGGCTTCCAAGCAGTACACTTACACTGAGCCAATAGGGAAGCTGCAGACACAAGGTATGATGAGAACTCTCTGATGTAATTTTTTCACAAAATGTTAAACTTTTTTCTCCCTCTCCCAGGAGATTACACAACTATGGGGTGGGGGAGTTCGGAGGTGTCTAGTCAGGCTGTTCCAACCATCATGAGTATGGGGCAGGATTAATGGAGCAGCTGCTCTTTTCCTGATCGTCAATTTTGTATGTTTGTAATTAACAGATGGTCAATGTTGTGGAACAAGAGGTTATACCAGGATTTTGCTCACACAGGCGTTTATTGGGACAAGTTCTGTTTTTCTGGTTGCCAGGAAATCTTTTGTAGAAGCAAAAGATGCAGCCATTGAAGCTTTGAGGTGAAAATAGTTTGTTTTGTATCTGTTAAAGCAATAATTCACTTTTCACTATAAAAGTAATTTGTCGAAATCTATTGGCATGTCTCCTGTTTTGTCGTTTGTCTTGTATACACCCATCGTATTATTCCACTGGGAACGATGTCAGTGATCTTGGCAGCCTTTCTGCCTCAGCTGTTTCAACATAAACAGATTATGAAGTATATGAACATGCATGAAAAATATATTTACCAAGTGAATCATGTTAGAAATTGCAGTTAATGGTGCTGGCAGTAGTGTTACATTATACTTTATGTCAGGGATATTAGCTAGAGCATTGGGTTGTTGATTGGCATTACAGGATACAACAGACATGATCTTCATGGCACAACAACTGCAAGAGAAATGCAGGGAACAGCACCAATCCTTGTACATGACCTTCTTTGACCTCACAAAGGCCATTGACACTGTTAACCGTGAGGGACTATGGAGCGTCCTCCTCTGTTTCGGCTGCCTCCAAAAGTTTGTCACCATCCTCCGCCTGCTCCATGATGACATGCAGGCCGTGATCCTGACCACCGGATCCACTACAGACCCAATCCATGTCCGGACCGGGGTCAAGCAGGGCTGTTATCGCGCCAACTCTCTTCTCCATCTTCCTCGCTACAATGCTCCATCTCATGCTCAACAAGCTCCCCGCTGGAGTGGAACTAAACTATAAAACCAGTGGGAACCTGTTCAATCTTCGTCGCCTCCAGGCTAGATCCAAGACCGTCCCATCGAACTACAGTACGAGGATGACACTTGCGTCGGCGCACATTCAGAGGCTGAACTCCAAGCCATCGTCAACATCTTCACTGAGGCATATGAAAAAGCATGGGCCTTACACTAAATATCCGTAAGACAAAGGTCCCCCCACCAACCTGACCCCGCCACACAGCACTGCCCTCTGGTCATCAAAATCTACGACGCGGCCTTGGACAATGTGGACCACTTTCCATTTCTCTGGAGCCTACTAGCAGCAAGGGCAGACATTGACAACGAGGTCCAGCGCAGCCTTCGGTAACCTGAGGTGGAGTGTTCGAAGACCAGGCCCTCAAATCTAGCACCAAGCTTATGGTCTACAGGGTTGTAGTGATACCCTCCCACCTGTATGGCTCAGAGAAGTGGACCATATACAGTAGACATCTCAAATCGCTGGAGAAATATCACCAACGATGTCTCCGCAAGATCCTGCAAATCTCCTGGGAGAATAGATGCACCAACGTCAGTGTTCTCGATCAGGCCAACATCCCCAGCATCGAAGCACTGACCACACTCACCAGCTCCTTTGGGCGGGCCACATTGTCCGCTGCCCGACACAAGACTCCTAAAGCAAGCACTCTATTCGGAACTCTTACACGGCAAGCGATCCTGAGAGGAAACGTTTCAAGGACACCCTCAAAGCCTCCGTGATAAAGTGCAACATCCCCATCATCACCTGGGAATTCCTGGCCAAAGACCACCCGAAGTGGAGGAAGAGCATCCGGGAGGGCGCTGAGCACCTCGAGTCTCGTCGCCGAGAGCATGCAGAATACAAACGCAGGCAGCGGAAGGAGTGTGCGGCAAACCAGACTCCCCACCCACCCTTTCCTTCAACGACTGTCTGTGACAGAGACTGTAATTCCCGTATTGGACTGTACAGTCAATTGAGAACTCACTTTGAGTGGAAGCAAGTCTTCCTCGATTTTGAGGGACTGCCTATGATAATGATGATGATGATTGGTACCGACAGCACAATTTCCAGATCTTGATTGGCTGCTTCTTTTAAGCGATATTCCCTTTGGAAAAACCTACCACCTATTTATAGTGAGCAGAGCCAGAAACATTCCTTAAACATTCACTATCTTCACCACCGGCGCACCGTGCTGCTGTGCGTACCATCTACAAGTAGCACTGCAGCAACTCACAAAGGCTTCATCGACAGCAACTCTTAAACCTGCGACCTTTACCACCTAGAAGGACAAGGGCAGCAGGCGCCTGGGAACACCACCACCTCCGAGTTCTCCTCCAAGTCACACACCATCTTAAAGAAAAATTTATCGCCATCCCTTCATCACTTAAAGGATCATTTTGTGGCTGCGTTGCTATAATATATTCCTGTTTTTTTTTACCTAAGCCCCCTGCAAACTCAGCTCTTACAAGGAATATGGCGGGATTGCAGAATTAGACCTTTAGGAGGAGAAATTCAGGCCATTTCTGCCTCCCGTTAACGCCAATGGAACCCAAGTGACTTCTCGGCCAGGGCGCGGCGCTGCTACCGACTCCCGTGAAATTCCGCAGGAGTTTAGTGGCGGCACTAACCGGTAGCACCCCGGGCTGTTGCACCGGCAATGACGACATCATGTCTGTGCGCAGCGACCCATTTTCACCACAGAGCGAAAATTCAGCAGTGCCCCATGAGGCTGCCATGGACAATGCCGCTCCCGGGGCAAAAATGAAAGGTGAGGTGCGGCGCTGAAATTTTTTTTAAATGGCCAACTTACTGGTCACGGCCTTGCCATCTCCAAATCGCAGGGTCCGTGCCGCAGTGTTGCAACCCGGCACTCCGCTTCTGTGCCGGACTACTGCCACGGCACCCTGCTCCCCAGTGGTGTAGCGGTGGCCCTTCTCCCTAATGCAGAGTCTGCAGTGTGACTTCCTCTTTATTGAAAGGGAAGGGCCCGGTGTTCTCGCCAGCGCTATGCATCTCTCCACGTAGTGCTGTAAAATTCTCAAACGTTAGTGCACCTGACCCGACCCCGAGAGGAAGTGGCGCAGGAAGTCCCGCCTCGCAGCTGTTACCGTACCGCCCCTGTACCCAATTTTACCCCCTTAATCTTCAAAGGAAGGTAACCAACCAGATGCAAAGTTCCAAGAAGAAAAAGCTCTGTAAATTCGATTGCCTAACCCTGCCCCTCTCTCCATAGGTGATGAACCAAAAACTCCAGATATTAATCAAACTTACACTTACAGCTCTGATCAGTGACATTCCACAACTGACACATCCATAGCCCCAGCAGTTTTTGATTGCCCATTATCTTTAAAATATGCAGACCTCTTCTTATCCAGTACCTAGCCAGCTTCTTTTCAAACTTAGTTCATCAACATAGCACTAAAATATATCGTCCATGTCATGTATCTTACATTATTATATATAACTGTATCACAACATGCCATACATGACTGTAATAAGATATGACCTGTAACCACCAGCATACCTTACCACCAGGGGTGCACTTGCAAGAGACAGGTATATAAGGACAGGTCTCAGGCAAGTGCAGCATTCCAGAACTGTGAAATAAAGGTTCAGGTCCAGAGTGACCTTGACTTCACTACATGCCTCGTGTGAATCTGTACTGAGGGGACAGGACTTTACAGTGGCGACGGGTTACGGGATTACAGAATCCACAGAATGGCGAACAACGGATCAGATGAAAAGTACAATGCGGGAGACAATTGGGAGGACTTTATAGAAAGGCTCCAGCAAAGCTTTGTAACCAAAGACTGGTTAGGCGACGATAAGGCAGACAAGTGAAGAGTCCATCTCTTGACCAGCTGTGGCTCGAAAACATACGCTTTAATGAAGGATCTGTTGGCACCTGAGAAACCAGCAAGCAAGTAGTTTGAAGAATTGAGCACACTGGTAAGAGACCGCCTGAAGCCAGCGAGCAGCCTACACATGGCCAGACACAGGTTCTACGCTGTGTGGGCCAGAGCATACCCGACTTCGTGGCGGAACTTCGGAGGTTGGCTAGTTTATGTGAGTTCTCCGATGAGCTGAGGAGAGAAATGCTGAGAGACTTTTTCATTGAAGGAATAGGCCATGCTGGCATATTCCGAAAGCTCATAGAGACCAAGAACCTGACCTTAGAGGCAGCAGCACTGGTTGCACAGACATTCTTGGTAGGGGAAGAAGAAACGAGGTTGATTTACAATGCAGGTACGACAACTAACGAAATATCGGAAGAAGAAGTTCACAGCACTAAACAAGCTGCTAACCCCACACAAAGACAAAACCGGGAGAACAGGCTCTCGTCAGCAGGCAGAAGCCATCAAGCTGCTACCCCCACACACAGACAAAATCAGGAGAACAGACTCTCAACAGCAGGCAGAGGCCATCAAGGGCCACAGGAAGGGCCGTTCACACCTCATTAACCCACAATGCGAGCAATCAACTACAAACTGAGAGAAGCTCAAGAGAGATCAGCCAGACGCAGCTCATTCTTTGGGAACTCTTTGAACAATGGAACAGGTCTGTGCTGGAGGTGTGGGGTTGGGCACTCGTCAAGGGGATGTCGATTTCAGCAGGCTGTTTGCAGAAATTGTGAATATACAGGGCACTTGGCCCGCATGTGCAAAAAAACGGCAGCTCGGCTAGTATACGAATCAGATGGATCGGAAAGCGGACCAGAAGATGCTGGGGACAGTACCCGGGATACTGGTGTACAGCGGGTCAACACGATCAATGGCCACTGCTCCTACAACAGGATGCCTCCTATAATGATGAGGGTCCTACTCAACAGGATATCTGTCAACATGGAGCTGGATACAGGAGCGAGTCAATCTCTCATGGGTGCTCAATAATTTGAACAACTGTGCCGCATAAATGAGACAGACCAAAACTCACAAGGGTCGACACCACACTACCAAAGAAATCGTATCAGTCCTCGGCAGCGCCATGCTCTCTGTCATACACAAAGGGACAGTGAACCGACTTCCCCTGTGGATTGCCCCGGAGACCCCCCAGCACTGCTGGGGAGAAGCTGGCTGGCAAAACTAAACGGGAAATGTGATGATGTCCATGCCATGTCATTAGAGGAATGGACCTCCTGCTCAACAGTTATAAAGCGATTTGAACCTCTCTTTCAGCCAGGTGTGGGCACTTTCAAAGGGGCCAAAGTCAAAATCTACATCACACAGGATGCTAGACCGGTCCATCACAAGGCCAGAGCTGTACCCTATGTGATGAGGAAAAAGATTGAACACGAACTAGACAGGCTTCTGCAGGAAGGCATTATATCACCTGTGGAATTTAGCGACTGGGCAAGTCCCATTGTCCCAGTCATGAAGCCTGATGGATGCATACGAATCTGTGGGGACTACAAATCTACCATAAGCAGAGTCTCCCTACAGGACCAATACCCGCTGCCCAGAGCGGAGGACTTATTTGCCACATTGGCTGGAGGTAAACTTTTCTCAAAATTAGACCTCACATCTGCGTATATGATGCAAGAATTGACCGAGGAATCCAAGCTACTCACCACCATCAACACACATCGAGGCCTTTTCATGTACAATAGATGCCCATTCGGCATCAGGTCAGCAGCTGCCATATTCCAGCGCAACATGGAGAGTCTGCTCAAGTCCATCCCGGGGACAGTTGTATTTCAAGACGACATACTTATCACGGGCAGGGACACCGACTCCCATCTTCGTAATTTGGAGGAAGTACTAAAGCGGTTGGATCGGGTAGGCCTACGAGTCAAGAAATCCAAGTGCCTGTTTCTCGCACCTGAGGTTGAATTTTTGGGCTGAAGGATTGCCGCTGATGGAATCCGCCCAACAGAGTCCAAAACAGAAGCAATTCGCCTGGCATCCAGGCCCCGGAATGTCTCAGAACTGCGCGCCTTTCTCGGGCCACCCAATTACTTTGGGAACTTTATGCAGAACTTAAGCACGCTGCTGGAGTCTCTCCACGTGCTACTCAGGAAGGGGTGCGATTGGTTTTGGGGGGACGGCCAGGAACGCGCGTTCAATAAGGCACGCAACCTTCTGTGTTCCAACAGTGTTTTGACTTTCTTTGACCCAGGTAAAAAGCTACTTCTCACATGCGATGCGTCAGCGTATAGGGTCGGGTGCATTTTGCAACATGTCAATAGTGCGGGCAAATTACAACCCTTAGCTTATGCCACCAGGTCACTCTCGCGGGTGGAGCGCGGGTACGGAATGGTAGAGAAGGAGGCGCTCGCGTGTGTGTACGGTGTCAAAAAGATGCACCAATACCTTTTTGGGGCCAAGTTCGCGTTAGAAACCGAGCACAAGCCCCTCATGTCCCTCCTATCCGAGAGCAAGGCAATAAACGCCAACGCCTCGGCGCAAATTCAACAGTGGGCATTCATGCTGGTGTCCTACAACTATAAGGCACAGACCAGGCACAGACAACTGTGCCGACGCGCTCAGCAGACTACCCCTGGCGACCACGGAAGGGTCTAACGAACAGGATTGTGAGATAGTCATGGAAATCAATGCCTTTGAGTCCACAGGTTCGCCCATGACGGCTCGCCAAATCAGAGCCTAGACGGCCAGCGACCCCACATTATCCTGAGTAAAAAGATGTGTCCTAACCGGTGACTGGGCAGAGGCTCGCAATGCCTGCCCCGAGGAATTAAAACCCTTTCACAGGCGCATGCATGAGCTATCACTACAAGCAGACTGCCTGATGTGGGGCAGCTGAGTAGTCATGCCTCTGCGAGGCAGAGAGGCATTTGTCCGGGAGCTCCACCGCGAGCACCCGGGGATCGTTCTCATGAAGGCCATAGCCAGATCCCACGTCTGGTGGCCTGGTATTGACGTGGACTTGGAGCTCTGCGTCCGAAGGTGCACCATTTGTGCCCAACTCAGCAATGCCCCCAGGAAGGCTCCACTGAGCCCCTGGCCCTGGCCTACCAAACTTGTGGTCGCGAGTACATGTAGACTATGCGGGCCCATTCATGGGCAAAATGTTCCTCGTAGTTGTAGATGCATTTTCAAAGTGGATCGAATGCACCATTTTAAACTCGAGCACAACCTCCACCACTGTGGAGAGCCTCGCAGCCATGTTTGCAACGCACGGAATCCCTGACATATTGGTCAGTAACAATTGTCCGTGCTTCACCAGCGCAGAATTCCAAGACTTTATAATTGACCACGGCATAAATCACGTCAAGACGGCACCGTTCAAGCCGGTCTCCAACGGCCAGGCGGAGAGAGCAGTGCAAATCATTAAACAAGGCATGCTTAAAATCCAAGGTCCCATGCTGCAGGGTCACCTGTCACAACTGCTGCTGTCATACAGATCTCGTCCACACTCATTGACTGGGATCCCCCCCGCGCAACTGTTGATGAAAAGGACTTTAAAAACAAGGCTCTCATTAATCCTCCCAGACATGCACGAAATCGTTGAGGCAAAATGCCATAAGCTGATTGAGAACCATGACAGAAATTCGAGGAGGAGATGGAATGAGATAGGGGACAAAGTGTTTGTACTAAACTATGGCAGGGGTCCCAAATGGCTTGCAGGGACAGTAATGGGCAAGGAAGGAAACAGGCTACTGGTAGTACAAATGGACAATGGCAAAACCTGCCGGAGGCATGTAGACCAAGTCAAAAGCAGATTTACCAACAACACTGCGGAACCAGAAGCAGACTACAATGTGGAACTCGCACCACACCTGGTGGACAGACAGAGGGAACAACCTGAGGAAAGGGCAATCCCAACAGACAGCCCAGGCGAGTCAACAACAATGACACCAATCAAAACAGACAGCCCAGGCGAGATACCAGCAACCACACCCAAAGAAAAACAGACACCAAGGCAAACAACTGAACCACAACTCAGACACTCCACGCGAGAGCGTAAACCACCTGAGAGACTGAACCTATAAAGACAATAAGACCTTGGGGGAGGGTGATGTCATGTATCTTACATTATTATATATAACTGTATCCTAACATGCTATACATGACTGTAATAAGATATGACCTGTAACCACCAGCATACCTTACCACCAGGGGTGCACTTGCAAGAGACAGGTATATAAGGACAGGTCTCAGGCAAGTGCAGCATTCCAGAGCTGTGAAATAAAGGTGCAGGTTCAGAATGACCTTGACTTCACTACATGCCTCGTGTGAATCTGTACTGAGGGGACAGGACTTTACAGTACCACATATGCACTATTCAATTGAGAAACACCATTTCCAGTGGCCCTTATTGTTTGATATTAATTTAATGTTTATATGCTCTAATTCTGTGATGATATTCTGTTACATAAGCTGCTTACCTCTACATTATCCATGCACCTCATTGTCTTAAAGACCTGAATCATGCTCAATCATTATTTTTCTAATAAAACAAATTCAATTCTTTAAATTTCTCTTCATAACTTAGAGGTCTAAGTCACAGACTCATCTTCATCACTCTTCTTTGGTACGTCCAATGCATCATTATTTTTTGAAGGTGGAACTTCTAATTATACATTAAATCTAATTATACAGGGAACATTAAGACGGACTGCAAAAACTTCTATAGATATGTAAAGAGAAAAAGGTTAGTAAAGACAAACATAGGTCCCCTGCAGTCAGAATCAGGGGAAGTCATAATGGGGAACAAAGAAATGGCAGACCAATTGAACAAGTACTTTGGTTCGGTATTCACTCAGGAGAACACAAACAACTTTCCGGATATAAAAGGGGTCAGAGGGTCTAGTAAGAAGGAGGAACTGAGAGAAATCCTTATTAGTCGGGAAATTGTGTTGGGGAAGTTGATGGGATTGAAGGCCGATTAAATCCCCAGGACCTGATGATCTGCATCCCAGAGTACTTAAGGAGGTGGCCTTGGAAATAGCAGATGCATTGACAGTCATTTTCCAACATTCCATGGACTCTGGATCAGTTCCTATGGAGTGGAGGGTAGCCAATGTAACCCCACTTTTTAAAAAAGGAGGAAAAGAGATAACAGGGAATTATAGACCGGTCAGCCTGACCTCAGTAGTGGGTAAAATGATGAAATCAATTATTAAGGATGTCATAGTAGTGCATTTGGAAAGAGGTGACATGATAGGTCCAAGTCAGCATGGATTTGTGAAAGGGAAATCATGCTTGACAAATCTTCTGGAATTTTTTGAGGATGTTTCCAGTAGAGTGGACAAGGGAGAACCAGTTGATGTGGTGTATTTGGACTTTCAGAAGGCTTTCGACAAGGTCCCACACAAGAGATTAATGTGCAAAGTTAAAGCACATGGGATTGGGGGTAGTGTGCTGATGTGGATTGAGAACTGGTTGGCAGACAGGAAGCAAAGAGTAGGAGTAAATGGGTACTTTTCAGAATGGCAAGCAGTGACTAGTGGGGTACCGCAAGGTTCTGTGCTGGGGCCCCAACTGTTTACATTGTACATTAATGATTTAAATGAGGGGATTAAATGTAGTATCTCCAAATTTGCGGATGACACTAAGTTGGGTGGCAGTGTGAGCTGCGAGGAGGATGCTATGATGCTATGTGTGACTTGGATAGGTTAGGTGAGTGGGCAAATGCATGGCAGATGAAGTATAATGTGGATAAATGTGAGGTTATCCACTTTGGTGGTAAAAACAGAGAGACAGACTATTATATGAATGGTGACAGATTAGGAAAAGGAGAGGTGCAACGAGACCTGGGTGTCATGGTACATCAGTCATTGAAGGTTGGCAAGCAGGTACAGCAGGCGGTTAAGAAAGCAAATGGCATGTTAGCCTTCATAGCGAGGGGATTTGAGTACAGGGGCAGGGAGGTGTTACAACAGTTGTACAGGGCCTTGGTGAGGCCACACCTGGAGTATTGTGTGCAGTTTTGGTCTCCTAACTTGAGGAAGGACATTCTTGCTATTAAGGGAGTGCAGCGAAGATTCACCAGACTGATTCTCGAGATGGCGGGACTGACATATCAAGAAAGACTGGATCAACTGGGCTTGTATTCACTGGAGTTCAGAAGAATGAGAGGGGATCTCATAGAAACGTTTAAAATTCTGACGGGTTTAGACAGGTTGGATGCAGGAAGAATGTTCCCAATGTTGGGGAAGTCCAGAACCAGGGGTCATAGTCTAAGGATAAGGGGTAAGCCATTTAGGACCGAGATGAGGAGAAACTTCTTCACCCAGAGAGTGGTGAACCTGTGGAATTCTCTACCACAGAAAGTTGTTGAGGCCAATTCACTAAATATATTCATAAAGGAGTTAGATGTAGTCCTTACTACTAGGGGGATCAAGGGGTATGGCGAGAAAGCAGGAATGGGGTACTGAAGTTTCATGTTCAGCCATGAACTCATTGAATGGCGGTGCAGGCTCGAAGGGCCGAATGGCCTACTCCTGCACCTATTTTCTATGTTTCTATGTTTCTATAATATTCTAAATAGTTTTTCCATGGGTTGTAGAGGGTTAAAATAACCTAGTTTGACTTATAATTAAAATCCATTAAGATGCACCTGGTGCACAATTAGCCGTATTAATAAACTCACATTGATTGTATATTTCAATAAATAGCAAATGATCACACAGTAATTCCTTGTCCTCTTCTTCCTTTCATGTTTATTGTATAAACAGAGTGGGTCAGGAAGGGACAGAGAGAGTAACATAGATAATAGGGCATCAGTGACTAAGATGATATCAGGGAAATTAGAAAAAAGTCAAAGCTAAAGACACTATATCTGAATGCACGAGGCATTCGCAACAAAATAGATGAATTAATAGCGCAGATAGAAATTAATAGGTTAATAGAAATTAATAGCCATTACGGAGGCGTGGTTGCAAAGTGACCAAGGTTGGGAACAGGCAACATCCCTCTTGGATGCCAGGCCGCTGGCCCAGCCGAAGCCCTCCCTGGTGGCCCAGTGGGCGCCAAGGAGGTCTCGCTAGTCCTCGCAGCATTCCTCCCCTTTAGGTGAAGGGGTGGGACGTTGCCGTGCGCCAGCGCGACACGGCATGTCCGCGTCACGCTGATGACACCGCCCGCCTTCCGCCCCACTCCCGACTCTCTTCCACCCCTCTGCCGCCCATCACCGTCCCATTCATTTATGCAGTCAAAAGTGCCCAATTTCGGTAATTCACCATTTAATTTAAATTATCTGCCCCAAATGGGGCAGAGGGCAATTTAGGCCGCAAGATGTCTTATTGCAATTATATAGGGCCCTGGTGAGACCACACATGGAGTATTGTGTACAGTTTTGCTCTCCTTACCTAAGAAAGGATATACTTGCCATAGTTCACCAGACTGATTTCTGGGATGGGGGGATTGCCCTAAGAGGAGAGATTGAATAGACTAGGCCCATATTCTTTAGCGTTTAGAAGAATGAGAGGTGATCTCATTGAAACATACAAAATTCTTACAGGGCTTGACAGAGTAGATGCAGGGAGGATGTTTCCCCTGGCTGGGGAGTCTAGAACCAGGGGTGACATTCCCAGAATAAAGGGGTTGGCCATTTAGGACTGAGATGAGGAGAAACTTTTTCACTCAGAGGGTGGTGAATCTTTGGAATTGTCCAGTCCATAGGGCTGTGGAGGCTCAGTCGTTGAGTATATTCAAGACAGAGATCGATAGATATTTTGATAATAAAGGAATCAAGGGATATGGGGATAGTGCAGGCAAGTGAAGTTGAGATAGGAGATCAGCCATGATCTCACTGAATGGCGGAGCAGGCTCGAGGGGCTGCACAGCCTACTTTTGTTCCTATTTCTTATATTCTTATGTATGTTCTTATGTTCCAAATTTTGTGTAGCAATGTGCACTTTATATTAATCCACATTTAAATCTTTTACCATGACTTCGGCCATCCATTTTATTGATCCAGGTCCATGTGAATATCTGTACTATCAATCTCCCTTACACTGATCACCTTCACACAATACTTCATGTTGGCCATACATTTTATCTTATTATTATCAGAACTATTCTCCATATCATCTGTGAGCAGAGTAAACAACAGACAATGAAGGCTTCTGACATAATTTCAATTCTCCAGGCAGCCAAGACAGCATTTCATTTACTTCTTCTAATAATTCTAATTTTCAATGAGGTGCCCAATTTGTGTTGCAGCAGTGTAAAATGATGCGGCAAAATAAACTCAGTCATGTTGAAGAGAAAGAGGGGGCAAAAGTAAAGTGAAAGCAAGAAGGCGTGAATGATATAAGGTAGAAAAGAGAAAAAAGAACAAAAGGACAAAATGAAATTAAGAAAGAAAAATAAAGGGGGAAATACTGTTTATTTAAAAGACATATAATTAATTGTATTCTCCCCTTGTCCCCATTTTCATTGCTATGCTGCTACAGCATTTCAACTAATTGCTTCATTTTATTTTATTTTTTTAGTAGATTTAATTGAAATCAGTTAAAAACTGAGGAAGACATCTGGCAGTGAGTCAGTCAGACATCCTGGAATAATCTTTACAAAACACTATACCCAGCAAATGAGGTGGAAACCCAAATAATAATGTAACATCCTGGTACACAAGACTGTAAAGACTACAGCATTTTGCTCCTTCACATTTTCTGCTAATAGCTGTGCTTGCAAACTGCTCCAAGATGGCTAAAACATGGGTTGACCATTTTTAGTGACCCACAAGTGCGAATTCAAAAGACTTTCTCATGAGTTTTAACATCTCATAGCTGCAAAAGATTGTTCAGGAGATAAGAGAATGAAAGACCTATTAATCGTGAGAGACTGCCCCTTTGTTTTAAAACTAGATAATTACGTACATGGTGGGCAGACATCCAGAAAAAGAGTATAAGATGGCTGTAACACATGAGGGCAACACTGCAGTCAAGAGATTGGTAACCTGGTCAGTTACAAAGAGGATCAGGGGGTTAATTTACGATCGTTGACCACGGCTGGAATTAATTCTGTGTGAGTATCTTGCTTTGTATTAATCACTTAGGTAATAGGCAATTTTAACTGTTATATAGTACTTTAATGGGATAGGTTGCTGCAGGCTAATAATTAGAAATTATTGTACATTTGATGCTATCGTAAATTGCTTGTATTTCTTTTGATTATTCCATGTAAAGATAACCCCTGGATAGAGGTGAGTGAAGAAACATCATGTGTCTGTATTTGTCTCACAAGTCCGAACTCTGAAAGTCTAGAGTCAAGACATAAATCTTACAGGCTACAATTTTGGAGGCAGTTCAGAGAAGGTTCACTAGGTTGATTCCGGGGATGAGGGGTGTAAAATCCTTACACAATACCATAAATCCACACGAGGCATATTCTATGGACAAGGTCACTCCATGACCTGAACCTTTATTCACAGGCCCAAGAAGTGATGACCCTGCGTGGGACCTCCCTTTATATACCTGGGTGACCAGATGAGGAGTGTCTCCCACAAGTTCACCCCTTGTGGTCAAGGTGTGCATTTCTTACATATATACAGTATTGCAGTGTTGTTACATAAAGGTTACATACATGACATCACTTCCCCTCAACATCTTATTGGGATCATAGGTTAAGTCTCTCGGGTGGTCTGCGCTCTCTTGTGGAGAGAGTTGGGGTTCTGGTTGTTGAGCCTTGGTGTGCGTGTCTGTCACCTGTGGTGATTCCGGCCTGTCCGGGCTGACCGCAGGGACTGTGCATACTGCTGAATGTTCTTGTTGCTCGTTCACTGGTGGTGGTGTGAATACCATCTTATGATCTTCCTCAGGTTCCTCAGTGTCCACGCTGAACCTTTTTTTTTTACTTGGTCCAGATGCTTGCGGCATATCTGCCCATTGTTAAGTTTAACCACTTTGACCCTATTCCCCTCTTTGTCTATTACAGTACCCTCAAGCCACTTGGGCCCCAAAGTGTGATTGAGAACAAATACGGGGTCATCAATTTCTATACATCTCCCCCTTGAATTTCGGTCATGGTACTCGTTTTGGAACTGGCGCTTGCCCTCAACAATGTCAGACAGGACTGGATGAATGAGGGACAGCCGAGTTTTGAGTGTTCGTTTCATGAGTAGCTCCGTGGGCGGGACCCCCATGAGCGAGTGCGGTCGGGACCTATAGGCCAGCAGGAGGCGCGATTGGCTGCATTGAAGGGAGGGTCCTTGAATCCGGAGCATGCCTTGTTTTATGATTTGGACCGCACGTTCCACCTGGCCATTGGAGGCCAGCTTGAACGGTGCTGTCCTGACATGGTTAATGCCATTACCCGACATGAACTCCCAGAATTCGTAGCTTGTGAAACATGGGCCATTATCGCTAACAAGGATGTCCGGCAAGCCGTGGGTTGCAAAAACCGCACGTAGACTCTCCATGCTGGTGGTTGTCATGCATGAATTCAAAATGATGCACGCGATCCATTTCGAGTACGCATCAACCACAATGAAAATTTTTTTTCCCATAAACGGGCCCGCGTAGTCAACGTGAATACTCTGCTGGAGCCTCTCAATGAAATCGTCCCAGTCCTCACCAACACAGTACCGTTCATCTGTGCTGCCGGTGGCCATTCTCATGGGTCGTTGATTCCCGTTTCTCGTCGCCAATGTAAATCCTTACACAATACCACAAATCCACACGAGGCACATTCTATGGACAAGGTCACTCCATGACCTGAACCTTTATTCACAGGCACAAGAAGTGATGACCCTGCGTGGGACCTCCCTTTATATACCTGGGTGACCAGGTGAGGAGTTTCTCCCACAAGTTCACCCGCTGTGGTCAAGGTGTGCATTTCTTATGTATATACAATATTGCAGTGTTGTTACATAAAGGTTACATACATGACAAGGGGGTTGACTTATGAGTAAAGGTTGAATAGTTTGGGCCTCTACTCATTGGAATTCAGAAGAATGAGAGGTGATCTTATAGAAATGTATAAGATTATGAGGGGACTTGACAAGGTGGATGCAGAGAGGATGTTTCCACTGATGGGGGAGACTAGAACTAGAGGGCATGATCTTAGAATAAAGGGCTGCCCATTTAAAACAGAGATAAGGAGAAATTTCTTCTCTCAGAGAGTTGTAAATCTGTGGAATTCGCTGCCTCAGAGAGCTGTGGAAGCTGGGACATTGAATGAATTTAAGACAAAAATAGACAGTTTCTTAAACGATAAGGGGATAAGGGATTATGAGGAGCGGGCGGGGAAGTGGAGCTGAATCCATGATCAGATCAGCCATGATCTTATTGAATGGCGGAGCAGGCTCGAGGGGCCGTATGGCCTACTCCTGTTCCTATTTCTTATGTTCTTATGTAAAACCTGTTTTAATTAAGATAAGTCTTACAAGATTCAGTTATATGTGAAATATCTTTGAATTGAATGGTAATTATGATTGGACAAAGAGTTGTCACATAAAGAAAAAGAGAACTTGCATTTATATAGCGCCTTTAACGATTGTAGAGCATCCCAAATGTTTTACAGTTAATTAAGTTTTTTTGAAGTGTAGTCAGTGTTGCAATGTAGGGAACGCAGCTGGCAACTTGTGCACAACATGATCTCACAATCAGCAATAAGATAACGACCAGATAATCTGTTTTTAGTTATGTTGGTTGAGAGATAAATATTGTCCAGGACACTGGGGAGAAGTCCACAGCTATTCTTTGAATGGTGCAATGGAACTTTTACAACCACCTGAAAGGGCAGAAAGAGCCTCAGTTTAAAAACCAAAAGACAGCACCTCTAACAGTGTTGTACTCCCTCAGTACTGCACTGAAGTGTCAGCCTAGATTATAAGAACATAAGAACAAGGAACAGGAGTAGGTGAAACAGCCCCTCGGCATTCAATAAGATCATGGAACTTCTACATCAACTTCATTTTCCCGCCCTATCCCCATATTAGTGCCCAAAAATCTATTCATTTCAGCCTTGAATATACTCTTCGGCTGTGCATCTATAGACAGCCCTCTGGGGTACAGAATTCCAAAGATTCGCAAACCTCTGAATGAAGACATTTCTCCTCATCTTAGTCCTAAATGGTCGACCGCTTAACCATGAGACTATGATCATTAGTACTAAATTTTGAAAATGTTACCAAATAGCCCATATTATGACAATTCATACAATACTAAAATGAGTTGTTTGTCCTAACCAAATCACATACTCAAGCCTTTTATTTTGTTCTGCTCTACAAAATTAATTGGTAGAATACTTTTAAAACTTTTGCATGGTCAGTTGGATGTGCATGCCACCAGCTTTTAAACATGAGGGTCTCACACAACCAGTGGAACTCCAGAACAAGCTTGCCAGATTGTCCAAAGCTGGCTGCCAGATTGATCTGTTAAAAGAGGATTCTTCCTACAGGATTCCAATAAGATTGGAATGTTTTTATTCCAATAAGATTACTCAGGTTCCCAGAGACCCACATGGAGAGCCAGCACCCCCAGTCGAGATAAAAGCAAATTAATACAGAAAATTCATACTTAAGTCACAATGCTTAATGGGATGCCACAGGGATCAGTGCTAGGGCCTCAACTATTTACAATTTATACTAATGACTTGGCTGAAGGGACCAAGTGTAATATAATTTTCTGATGATACAAAGATAGGTGGGAAAGCTAGTTGTGCAGAGAACACAAAGAATCTACAAAGGAATATAGATAGGCTAAGTTAGTGGGCAAAAATTTGGCAGATGGAGTATAATGTGGGAAAATGTAAGGTTATCCACTTTGGTAGGAGAAATAAAAAAGCAAATTATTATTTAAATAGGGAGAGCTTACAAAATGCTGTGGTACAGAGGGATCTGGGGGTCCTTGTCATCATCACCCTCGAAATGAAGATGACTTGCTTCCACGCCAAAAAAAGGACGAGTTCACAGGTGTTTCAATGAAGGACCCGAACTACATCCTGAAAGGTGGAAGATGCCTGCACATGCATTTTTTTTTAATGTGGGGTGGCTGTTGCACACCAGCCACCACACGGGCTTGGTTCAGTGGCCAGGATTACCTAAGACAACTGGAGACCAGCTCTGCTGCACAGACCTAGTGCGCACACATATCGCAGTGTGGGCTGGTCCGTGTTGTTCCTGGGCCCCTGGCCCTGAACTCGCGCCTCCCCTGGGCCCCGATCACGTCCCTCCACAATCTCTCGCCGCTCCTTCACCCCGACCTCGCTGCTCCTGTTGTATCTGCCCACGCTCCAATCACCGACCTGGATCTTGATGACGTCACTCTTCACAGCCGTCGCCCTCCTGCACCAGCTTGGGCTGTACCTTGCAGTGGCACGCCTCCACGCTGCCCATGGCCGCCGCTCCTTTTCTGGCCCTGACCCGCCGCTGATGTTTCCTCGCAGGTTGGGGCCTCCACGCCTAGATGAAACACAAAAAATAAGCATGCAGGTACAACAAGTAATTAGGAAAGCAAATGCAATGTTGGCCTCTATTGCAAGGCGGATAGTGTATAAAAGTAGGGAAGTCCTGCTACAACTGTATAGGGCATTGGTTAGACCACACCTAGAATACTGGGTACAGTTTTGGTCTCCTTATTTAAGGAAGGATATACTTGCATTGGAGGCAGTTCAGAGAAGGTTCCCAAGGTTGATTCCTGAGTTGAAGGGGTTGTCATACGAAGAAAGATTGAGCAGGTATGGCCTGTACTCATTGGAGTTTATAAGACTGAGATGTGATCTTATTGAAACATATAAGATTTTGACAGGGTTGAGGCAGAGAGGATGTTTTCCCTCGTGGGGGAATCTAGAACTAGTTTCAGAATAAGGGGTCGTCCATTTAAAACATAAATGAGGAAGAATTTCTTCTCTCAGTGGGTCGTGAATCTTTGGAATTCTTTGCATAAGAACATAAGAACAGAAGAATTAGGAACAGGAGTAGGCCATCTAGCCCCTCGAGCCTGCTCCGCCACTCAACAAGATCATGGCTGATCTGGCCGTGGACTCAACTCCACTTAACCGCCCGCTCCCCATAATCCTTAATTCCCTTATTGGTTAAAAATCTATCTATCTGTGATTTGAATACATTCAATGAGCTAGCCTCAACTGCTTCCTTGGGCAGAGAATTCCACAGATTCACAACCCTCTGGGAGAAGAAATTCCTTCTCAACTCGGTTTTAAATTGGCTCCCCGATATTTTGAGGCTGTGCCCCCTAGTTCTAGTCTCCCCGACGAGTGGAAACAACCTCTCTGCCTCTATCTTGTCTATCCCTTTCATTACTTTAAATGTTTCTATAAGATCACCCCTCATCCTTCTGCACTCCAACGAGTAAAGACCCAGTCTACTCAATCTATTATCATAAGGCAACCCCCTCATCTCCGGAATCAGCCTAGTGAATCGTCTCTGTACCCCCTCTAAATCTAGTATATCCTTCCTTAAGTAAGGTGACCAAAACTGCACGCAGTACTCCAGGTGTGGCCTCACCAATACCCTGTACAGTTTCAGCAGGACCTCCCTGCTTTTGTACTCCATCCCTCTCGCATTCGCCTTCCTGATTACCTGCTGCACCTGCAAACTAACTTTTTGGGATTCATGCACAAGGACCTCCAGGTCCCTCTGCACCGCAGCATGTTGTAATTTCTCCCCGTTCAAATAATATTCCCTTTTACTGTTTTTTTTTCCAAGGTGGATGACCTCACATTTTCCGACATTGTATTCCATCTGCCAAACCTTAGCCCATCCGCTTAACCTAGCTAAATTTCTTTGCAGCCTCTCTGTATCCTCTACACAATCCACTTTCCCACGAATCTTTGTGTCATCTGCAAATTTTGTTACACTACACTCTGTCCCCTCTTCCAGATCATCTATGTATATTGTAAACAGTTGTGGTCCCAGCACCAATCCCTGTGGCACTCCACTAACCACCGATTTCCAACCCGAAAAGGACCCATTTATCCCGACTCTCTGCTTTCTGTTAGCCAGCCAATTCTCAATCCATGCTAATACATTTCCTCTGACTCCGCGTAACTTTATCTTCTGCAGTAACCTTTTGTGTGGCACCTTATTGAATGCCTTTTGGAAATCTAAATTCACACATCCATCGGTACACCTCTATCCACCATGCTCGTTATATCCTCAAAGAATTCCAATAAATTAGTTCAAAATGATTTCCCCTTCATGAATCCATGTTGCGTCTGCTTGATTGCACTATTCCTATCTAGATGTCCCGCTATTTCTTCCTTAATGATAGCTTCAAGCATTTTCCCCACTACAGATGTTAAACTAACCGGCCTATAGTTACCTGCCTTTTGTCTGCCCCTTTTTTAAACAGAGGCCTTACATTAGCTGCTTTCCAATCCGCTGTTACCTCCCCAGAGTCCAGAGAATTTTGGTCGATTATAACGAATGCATCTGCTATAACTTCCGCCATCTCTTTTAATACCCTGGGATGCATTTCATCAGGACCAGGGGACTTGTCTACCTTGAGTCCCATTAGCCTGTCCAGCACTACCCCCCTAGTGATAATGATTACCTCAAGGTCCTCCTTTACCACATTCCTGTGACCAGCAATTTTTGGCATGGTTTTTGTGTCTTCCACTGTGAAGACTGAAGCAAAATAATTGTTTAAGGTCTCAGCCATTTCCACATTTCCCATTATTAAATGCCCCTTCTCATCTTCTAAGGGACCAACATTTACTTAAGTCACTCTTTTCCGTTTTATATATCGGTAAAAGCTTTTACTATCTGTTTTTATGTTTTGTGCAAGTTTACTTTCTTAATCTATTTTTCCTTTCTTTATTGCTTTCTTAGTCATTCTTTGCTGTCGTTTAAAATTTTCCCAACCTTCTAGTTTCCTACTAACCTTGGCCACCTTATACGCATTGGTTTTTAATTTGATACTCTCCTTTATTTCCTTGGTTATCCACGTCTGGTTATCCCTTCTCTTACCGCCCTTCTTTTTCACTGGAATATATTTTTGTTGAGCACTATGAAAGAGCTCTTTAAAAGTCCTCCACTTTTCCTCAATTGTGCCACCGTTTAGTCTGTGTTCCCAGTCTACTTTAGCCAACTCTGCCCTCATCCCACTGTAGTCCCCTTTGTTTAAGCATAGTATGCTCATTTGAGACACTACTTCCTCACCCTCAATCTGTATTATAAATTCAACCATACTGTGATCACTCATTCCGAGAGGATCTTTTACTAGGAGATCATTTATTATTCCTGTCTCATTACACAGGACCAGATCTAAGATAGCTTGCTCCCTTGTAGTTTCTGTAACATACTGTTCTAAGAAACAATCCCGTATGCATTCTCTGAATTCCTCCTCAAGGCTACCCCGTGCGATTTGATTTAACCAATCGATATGTAGGTTAAAATCCCCCATGATTACTGCCGTTCCTTTTTCACATGCTTCCATTATTCCCTTGATTATTGTCCGCCCCACCGTGAAGATATTATTTGGGGGCCAATAAACTATGCCCACTAGTGACTTTTTCCCCTTACTATCTCTAATCTCCACCCACAATGATTCAACATTTTGTTCATTAGAGCCAATATTGTCTCTCACAACTGCCCTGATATCATCCTTTATTAACAGAGCTACCCCACCTCCTTTCCCTTCTTGTCTATCTTTCCGAATTGTCAGATACCCCTGTATGTTTAATTCCCAGTCTTGGCCACCCTGCAACCACATTTCTGTAATGGCCAGCAAATCATACCCATTTGTAATGATTTGTGCCGTCAACTCATTTACTTTATTTCGAATGCTGCGTGCGTTTAGGTAGAGTGTTTTAATACTAGTTTTTAAACCATGATTTTTAGTTTTGACCCCTCTTGCAGCCCCTTTATATTCATACATATTGTCCCTTCCTATCACCTTGTGGTTTACACTTACCCCAGAGAGCTGTGGAGGCTGGGTCATTGAATATATTTAAGGTGGAGATAGACAGATTTTTGGAAGATAAGGGAGTCAAGGGCTATGGGGAGCGGGCGGGGAAGTGGAGTTAAGGCCAAAATCAGATCAGTCATGGTCTTATTGAATGGCGGAGCAGGCTCGAGGGGCCAGATGGCCTACTCCTACTCCTATTTCTTATGCTTAAATATTGATGAATCCATCAATTGGGCCAACTTCTCCTGTAACCACTAATACTTTCAAGTGTTGAAGCTCCAAATGCTCATACAAAACAACCACATTTTGGATGGTCAAGAACCTTCAATGCTTCACTAGTGGAACATGAATGTTCTTGAGCTTAAATACTTCAGGCAAGAGGTGACATACACCAAAGCATTTTACAACACCAAATTTTGCAACAAAATCTACACGATGACCAGCGGAGAAATTGAACATGGATCACATTGATTCCTAAAACTGATAGTCACTTCATAATTCTAATAAGCAAATGCCATTGTGAGTATAATTGCTTTAATTAGGACAGAGCTCAACTTTCAGATTATTCCTAGGGCTATTCCTTGGAAATTGCACTGACCAAGTAACATGTTCTAATTAAAAGCAGGGTTCATGTTGGCCAAACTGAGGTCATCTTGCACCAGTTCATGTTCTCATCTCTCACTACATTAACAAAGTTCCCAGGTTGCCAAAACAAGGAACTTGAACTTTCATTTTTGTTCACAGCACTAAAATTTAATTGGCATATTTGCATAAGTATAGGAATCGCACCTACGGTAAGTCACCATAATGAATTCCATACCCTCAAACAAGATGAGTTACTTGAATTTTGCATTGGTCTAAAGTTAGTATTGCCGAAGTTTGTCCGAGGTATTGCCATATCGCTCTGGCTTGTATCTTTCATATTAATACTTTGCTCAGCTGCAGCCATAGTGTGCACATACCAGCAGGTCGACATTGTGCATGGCCAAGAACTAAAACACTGCAGGATAAGCGCATTACCAAATTACAGTGGGTCTGTTTTGTAAAGTTTTTGCTGGCCTTTGAAGTAATGCACTTACTACACACAGGTTACAGCAGGCAGCAAGCAACTATACTGCTCCTGGTAATGAATTCCAGCTTCATGACAAGGCGAAACTAATGGATAGCTGCCGTTCCCATTTGTTAGATCCATTACTAATTCTGCACACCAAAAATGTATATGTAACTTCCTGATTTGAACCAAGTAAGTGGCAAGAATCAAGATCCTTTACCAATTATAACAAATGACTGCACAAAAATAGATGTAAGTGGGACAAAAGCAAAATACTGCAGATGCTGGAATCTGAAATAAAAACAGAAAATGCTGGAAATCTCAGCAGGTCAAGCAGCATCTGAACTGGAAAAGTTAAAGATGTAACAGATTCTTAAGGAAGTGCAGGGCAGTGAAAGGGGGAGGGGAGGAAAGAACAAAAGGGAAGGTCTGTCATCGGGCGGAAGGCAGAAGAAATTAAAGAGACAAAAGGGATGATGGGCAAAAATGAGATGGTAATGGGACAAGTTAAGAAACAAAAGATGAGATCCTAGATGGGGTGTGTATGGCAGAATCATCACCAGTTGCCATGGGAAAGAGAAGAAAAGGGGAGGGGGAAAAAAATATGGGCAGAGGTTTATGGTCTGAAATTGTTGAACTCGATGTTGAGTCCAGAAGGTTATAAAGTGCCTAAACGAAAGATGAGGTGTTCCTCGAGCTTGCGTTGAGCTTCATGTAAATGGGATTTTTTTCATCAAAATCTCACTCCCTAAGAAATCAAAGTGGTCTTGCAATAACTGAAGCAGTTCAGGTCAGTAGCACGCTCCAAGATGGCCACGTTAATTTCTACTCTACACAAAATTCTTAAACCGACAGGGATCACCAGGTTTTTTTTGTGTATAAATGTTTGCGGGTTTGCACATTGGAGCTTTTCCTCCTGGTAATAAATCCAATATTCACATTATGTGTTCAAGTTTCTGGAGTGAACCCATAACTTTTTGACTCAGAGGCACGAGTGCTACCATTGAGCCAAGGCTGGCACTTAAATTATGTGAAATAAATTAGTTTTCACTGCTGCCAATTGATACCAGTATACAGTAGCTTCCAGTGAGAGGCGTCAGTTGGAATCAGAAGGAAGCAAACAGAATTTTTAGCATTGTACTGTTCAGGCTCCTATACCACTTACCCATGTGTGAACAGTGTTCTTTAGATCTCTGATAAACCGATGGCTAGTATCAGTCAGTCAATAGGTTATTCATGAACTTAATGCAGGATTGTTTGGAAGAGACATTCCTGAGCTTCAGCAGCACAATTTATGTCTCTGTTGTATTACAGGGCTGCTGCTAGTTGTAGCCCTGGCTGTGGCCACAGCACAGCAATATAAATCAGGTGTCACACCCACTTCCATGCTATGGTCTCCAGGGTGGCATAATCTGCCATTTTTCTGATCACTGGCAGGTTGAGTGGTCAGCACTTCCACATAGGTCAGCAATGTGCAGAAACCCTATAACGGGGCAAGACAGTGGCAACAAAGTAAAAGCCATCACTAAGACATTTTAACAGCTGCCCATACGTAAGCTGCTGCATAAGCATTTGTTTCTCTGTTGCTTTCCCTGCCCCTGCACTTGCTGAAAATCTGTTTCATCTCTAACTTTTTCCAATTCTGACGAAAGATTATCGACCTGAAACATTAACTCTGTTTCTCTCACCACAGATGCTGCCTGACCTGTTGAGTATTTCCAGCATTTTCTGTTTTTATTTCAGATTTCCAGCATCTGCAGTCTTTTGCTTTTGTTTCTCTGTTGCCATTGGTGTGTTGAAAGGCACCCCACTGTGTAAACGGGCAGATTCCAGCATGCTGGATGTCCCACAAGATTGTACAGCCAGCTCAAGTGGAAAGGGTTAAACCAGCAGAAAGACAGAGGGAAATTCTGCCTAGACTGCCACTTTCCTTTCTCTTTGTAGATAGCGAAAAATATGCCCCTTTATATTTTTACATTTGAAACTGAGAAGTATAAACTCTGCCTGATGGAGTGTGACTCCCTCATTCAATAATACTTCCAGGTTTTATGCAAACACGTGTGAAACTATTCTTGTCTGTTTTTAAAATCTAATCCTTCTATTCCAGTTAGCACAAATGCTGCCTTGTCCTCGTGAACTACAGTAAATGGGTAGCATGGTGATGTTCAAAACAACGGAAATCATTGCATTCACAACCAGAACAACCCAACTTACAGATAATTAACATATTTACACTTATTTACAGGTTACAGCTCATTTAGGCCTAGAAATTCCTTTGATCATTAGCACATGGTCAAAATCTGCATTACCAAACATGAATATCTAATATGCACATTGATGCTCATTTTAGCATTAACGTCACACAAAATTCCTCCCCAGCCACAGATACTGCCATTGTTACTAAAGCACAATCCAAGCTTTCATGCTTTTCAGACTGGGAGGCCGCTTTCGGGCGTTTGATCGTCTTCTTGATGACATTAGCTGCTAAGTTCTCGGTGAACTAGCAGACAGAACAAGACCATGTGCAGGTTGACAGTGGACAGCGCTCAACTGAGTCCACACAGGGCACGGACGATGCGACCACCTGCTCCACAAGTGGACGACCCGAAGAGTGACTGTGGCCATGAGTCCCAGACCATGAAACACATCACATCAACCTTCCCACTAAGATCTGTTGTGGGAGGTACCTCATTTCTCCACTCAGCAGCTCAGGTGGCCATCGAAGGCAGACTCAATCGTGGCTTTCAAAAGGGAGTTGGATAAGTAACTGAAAGAAAACATATTCTGGGGCTACAGGGAAAGGCTGGGGGAGTGGGACTAGCTGAAGTGCTTTTGCAGGGAGCCAGCACGGGCTTGATGGGCTGAATTGCCTTCTTTTGTGCTGTAACCATCTATGATTCTATGAATGGATAGCCAAACTAGACAACCCATTATAAACTTTTCCCGTTATACGAAACAACAATCCAAGCTTTATTTATTCCTTGTTAAATGTCAAGTAAGGTAATAATTGAGTGTGGAATTCCCTGATTTTGCAATGCACATGTTTTCTATGCCTGTCAAGCCCATTTAAAGTAGGTGTAACGGCAGCACAGTCTATGGAGTTGTTTAGCAGCACAGTTGAACTTTGTAAATTCAGGAACAAATAATTTGGTGTCAGCAGCATGGGTTCTGTACACAGTGTTGAAGTAATAGGCCTCATCATCTTCATCATAGGCAGTCCCTCGGAATTGACGATGACTTGCTTCCACACTAGAAATGAGTTCTCAGGTGACTGAAGAGTCCAGTGCGGGGCCTACAGTCTCTGTCACAGATGGGGCAAATGGTGATTGAAGGAGCGGGTGGGTGGGGTGCCTGGGTTGTCACGCGTTCCTTCTGCTATCGACGTTTGGCTTCAGCTTGCTCTCGGCGAAGAGACTTGAGGTATTCAGCGCCTTCCTGGATGCTTTACCTCCACTTTGGGTGGTCTTGGGCCAGGGATTCCCAGGTGTCGGTGGGGATGTTACATTTTTTCAAGGAGGCTTTGAGGGTGTCCTTGAAACGTTTCCTCTGCCCACCTTGGGCTCGCTTGCTGTGTCGGAGCTCCGAGTAGAGCACTTGTTTTGGGAGTCTCATGTCAGGCAAGCTGGCGATGTGGCCTGTCCAGCGGAGCTGATCGAGCGTGGTCAGTGCTTTGATGCTGGGGATGTTGGCCTGAGTGAGGACACTGATGTTGGTGCATCTGTCCTGCCAATGGATTTGCAGGATCTTGCGGAGGCAGCATTGGTGGTACTTCTTCAGTGTTTTGAGGTGCCTGCTATGCATAGTCAATGTCTCTGAAGTAGGACTGTACACGCTATTGCTTGGCGTGTACATTGGAGCCTTTGGAGCCATATATAGGGTCTGAACATCTCAATGGGTTCCACAAATCTCCCACCAAAGTTAGAGCAGGAGTTCCGGGTCAGAAAGTCCAATTTCTCATTAATTTTCATTTTTCTCAAGTTGCTGTTACTGACATATCTTGGTGTTTGGATTTAGGAATTATCCACCTGTGAGGCAACAGGATAAATCTGCAAATAGGATTGAGTTTCCTGGGCTTTGAAAGCCTGATGACCAAAGCTACAGGCACTTGGGCTGCAGGTTGGACATTCTGACCTCACTACCCAGGTTCAAAGCAAGCCTTGATTTGAGTTAGTGATGTAACCAAAAGATTGACCAAAAGAAAGTGTCACTTAGCCCGCAGTGTGGTATGTTTTATTATTTTTATGTTACGAGGAGGAATTGAAATTAAGTTAAAGGTGAGATTTGCTGTAATGATTACTCCATATGGCGCTAGACTTTCAGCACATCATCGTCCATTTAGCGCCCAGATTCAGGCTATCGCCCATTTTTGATAAAAAGTGGAAACTAGCGCCCGATTATAGCTCATTTATCGCCGGCGCAAATTTCGGCATACAGGATTGAGCTGCATCGCCCGGCCTATTTTTTAAATAAAATATGATGTCATCCTCATGCAAGGCCCACAATACTGTTCGTAATGGAAACTAGCGCCCGATTATCGCCAGCGCTACTTTCGGCATTTTGCCTATAATTCGCCCAAATGATCGCTGGCCCAAAAAGACGCTCAAGAAAAGCTGCACTCACCTGACCTTAACTCAGCACTATGGACACCATTTTGTAATTCGGAGGATCTTTAATAAAAGGCTGCTTGAAGTGGTTTGGAGGAGAAGCAATTTGCGAGTGACTTTAAGGGCTTTTTTGAATCTTGCCAGTCAGCTAATCACATTGTAGTTAATTTGCAGTTTATATTGTATTTGTTGAGGACAATTTAAGGTGACAGATTAGGGCATTTATAGTGATTTATAGTGATGGGGCCTATAATTTCTCAACCACAATTGATGACTACTCACATGCTGCAGAATAGAGATGCGAGAAGGTTCATTGAAGAGCATTATGTGCCCAAGAGATGGCAGACTTCTGAGGAGGAAGAGACGTTACAGCCAATGCATTTACAGGGATTAGCGATCATACCTGGACTTGCCTGATAACACGTGGGTTAGAAGGCTGCAATTCCGAAAGGAGATCATCAGTGAGATATGCCAGCTCATTAAGGGAGATCTGCAGCCTACCAGCACCATCAGGACTGCACTGCCCGTTGAGGTTAAGGTTACTGCGGTACTTTCCATCTATGCATTGGGCTCCTTTCAGGCCTCAGCTGGCGACATTTGCGGTATCTCTCAGCACGCCACACATTGCTGCACTCGACAAGTGACTGAAGCCCTTTACGCACGTAGGATGGACTTTATAAACTTCTCTATGACCAGGGAGGCACAGAGTGAGAGGGCTTTGAGGCTCTCGAGAATAGAAAATTTCCTCAAGATGCAGGGAGCAATAGACTGTACACTGTACCTTTACAGGATGCAGAGGTATTTCGGAACCAAAAGGGATTCCACTCCCTGAATGTGCAGCTCGTTGTCGACCACAAGCAAATAATCATGGCAGTAAATGCAAATTTTCCAGGGAGCATCCATGATGCGCACATCTTGCGTGAGAACACCGTCTCTGACATGTTTAAGAGTTAGCCACAAGGTCACGGTTGGATGCTGGGAGATAAATGATATGGCCTTGCCAGCTGGCTCATGACCGCCCTGCATAATCTCCAGACAGAAACCGAGGAGTGTTACAACGAAAGCCATACAGCTACACGCAATATCGTCGAAAAGATAATTGGAGTTCTGAAGCAGCACGTCCAATGTCTGGACCATTCAGGAGGCAACGTACAATACCATCCTGAGCAGGTCGCTGAGTTCATTGTGGTGTGCTGCATGTTGCATAACCTAGCTATTAGGAGAGGCCAACAATTGCCACCTCAGGAGAGAGGGGAGCCAGAAGAGGAGGATGAGGAGGAGGACGAGGACCTCAGGGAGGACAACCAGCCTGCCGATGAACCCATGCCCCCCACACCCCCCCCACACCACTGGAAAAGGCCCGTGGTAGTTACGCAGCTACAGAACTGTTGAGTCAGCAGCTCATAAATGAACGCTTTGCGTGAAGTTACATTGGTGACAGTTACAGTTGCGTTACATTTCATCCTTGGCTGGCCTGGACTGGTCTGGCCATGGCCATTGTTTCCAACCCTTGTATTAATGTTTTACCTTATGTTATTAGAAGACACTCCGCAACAATTGTAAAGTTCAATAAAATGACCTCAGTGGTTTGAGGAGAAGGCGTTTGCGAAGAAACGTCTTCCGAGTCAGAAGAAAGTTATATACTAAAACGGTTTGTATCCAATGGATGCATGGTTATAACATCTATGTTCAGAGAAAATATTTAATAAGATCGTGTTTAGGAACTAATGCTTGACACCAACCCTCTCACGTACAATCTCCAGGAAAGGCCCCATCCATGGGCCGTGCCATTTGGCGCCAGAGGGGAGGGAGGCGGTTTATTGGAATCGATGGAGGTCCCCAAGGGGGTTGGAGTCTGGGCAAAGCTGACTGACCCCTCAGTGCTCAGTCGTGCCCCATCCACCAAACTAACCAAAAAGGAGACGGTGCCCAAGTTAAAGAGTTGCTCACAGCACACAAGCAGCGATATAATTTAATAATTCTTCTTCTAAACTAAAGTGGTAGAAATGCCGAGTGTTTGCGGTCTGTCTGTTTCCAGTCATTCCTTTGGCCCCAATTTTCAATCAAAGCATTTAAATAATAATTAATACTGTCGATTAAGTTTAAGGCATCTCAGCAAAATTAGAGTTAAAGGGCGCAGGTTCCGACCCCAGTCCAAATCTTAACAGGGAAGCTACCCGAGATTACCCAGCTTAATTACAATCCGTCAGATTTACTTTCTAATTAATGAGTCAGTGCATCATTACAATTATAAATTTAATAATTTACTCTTGCTGATGAGACAAGCCTGTTCCAGTGCTTGCAGCACTGCTCTGCCTCATGCCTATCGTGGGCCACAGATGAAACGAGAGCGGCGATATCCGCCCATATTTTTTGGTAAATCCGAGGTGGAGGTTTCCCATGCCCACCCCCGGGTTAATTGGCCCCACTGAGTCTGCACCTCAATGACTAGGGCCTCATTAGCCTCATCTGAAAAGGCTTTCGCCCTCCTTCTCCCTACAACTTCCTACAGACTCTCTCCCGAATCCTCCTGGGACATCTCCATCATCTTGCACTGACCACTGTTTCAAAATCCACTCTCGTTCAAAAGCTTCCTTCTCTCTCTCTCTCTCCCTTTACCTTCTGAGCATGCGCAGATGACCCCTGATTTCCCGAATTGCGGGAAAAATTAACTGCCTGAAAAAAAACACGCATGCGCAGAGCGGCGTTGCTATGGACGCCAGCCTTGCATGACTGAATATATCGCTAAGGCTATCGCCCAAATCAAAAAGGCAAAACTAGCCTTTTTTAAAATGGGTGATATTCCAGCGATCCTGAAAAATAAAAAAGCACTAAGGCCGGAAATATTGCCCATTTTTGGGCGATAGCGATCATAGTGGAAAGTCTAGCCACATATGTTCAATTGCTGACTGTAAAATAAAGCAGCTTAATGATTTCCATCTGGCCTCGTCTCACTAAAGTGTTGATCAGTCCACCTTTCAGAAGATTGGAGAAGTGCACACGAGGGCAAGTGCAAGGATCTTGATATCCAATTCATATTACAAGGGTCTCATTGTTATACCCCCGGCTCACATGCTTGTATAAGTAGATATTGGACAGTACAGGCAAACTCCTGAATGTAAGGGATGCAGAGTGCCATACAGGAGTAGCTGTTAACATTAAACCCAACAGAGTATGTACAGTAGAGCTGAAATCAAATTTCTTCTTCCTAATTTGTTCCAGTATCTGGCTAATACATAAGATTACACTGACTGACTTGGCTAATTCTTGCCATGCTTCATACACGTTTGTTTCTTGGACAGATGTCTTTAATTAAATGTATTTTTTGCACTATGTTCTCCCCATCCACTGGCACTTTACAGCAGTGACATGTATTCCTTTCTCTGTCTTACTCCACATTTCCACACAAATGTTCTCATACAGCAGCTTGATTAAGAAATGTTGCTCTATTTAAAATCATTTACTGATTTGGGAGTGCCTGATCTGCGTTATCTTAGTTATAATCCAATTTGATGATTATGTATTCAAAATTAAACTGAGCAAAATCGTTCATTACACTTTGTGTGCAATAGACCACAAATAATGGAAGTAACGCACTTTTAACATACTGAAGAATTTGTAGGCCATAGTATTCTTCAAACATGATTTTTCAATGACTTAATCAGATACTGGTTTGTTTGTCAAGCCAGAATCTTAAGAGTGATTGAATGGTTTGGAAACTCAAAATGTTTGAGTTGACTGAAGCTTTTTGTATTGCCTGTCAAATCACATTAAAACATAAAAGCGCCATGGTCTTTATCCAAATGTATTGGATTAAGCATAGATGTGATAGATGTGTTACTGATTACATCTGGAGAGAAGCTGTTCTTTTAGAAAATACGTGCTGCAGTGAAAATGTGTTTTGAGCCCAGACTATTTCTGTGAAAGCCGTTTGTTTGAACATGTTGCTGTGTATTGCCATGGAAATGTAGGGACACACATTAACTTCCCATTGCTTGTCAGAGTCTGCTGTTGAATGTGGCTGGACTTTCATTCCCTGTATTATTGTATTCACCTTTAGAAATTCACCACAAAGAATTTTATAAATGCCATGGGTTTCCGCTGGTGCCAGAGTAAGTTCTTTGCACAGATTCTGCGGAGGTTAATGACGGCAAACTGATTGATAGTGTTCGTTGCTGGAAGTGCACGTGTGTGATGCTGGTTGAGAGTAAGATCTATCTTTGGTGTGATTCCCTCCATGATAATATAGGTTCCTGACACTCGCTGCCCAGGCTCTCACATTAAGAGTGGCATTTAAACCAAGAATTAGAGAACCCTAAGAACTCATAGAAACAGGATCCAAAACAAATCACTGTCTCAGGAGAGATGGGGCAGGGGAGAAAACCAGAGGGGAAAATAAAACTGTTATTTGAGCATAAAACAAATGTTCACCTAGCTTATAAAGCAAAGAAACATTTGTAGGGCTATGGGGAAACAACAGGGGAATCTAATGCTCCAGTTCTTACATGTAGCTTTAGCATGGGCTTAACATACATCAATGATTTGAAGCATAAAATATAAAAAATAGGATATCAAACCAGACTCAAAAGTTCAATAAAATATGTATTGCCCAATTCCAGACAAAACAAAGACTGATCTTTGCGTAACCAATCCCTGGACCGACAGTGTATCATTTAACCTTAAAGAAAGAAATGAAAGACTTGCATTTATGTGGCATTTTTCACGACCTTAGGACATCCTAAAGTACTTTACAGTCAATGAAGGACTTTTGAAATCTAGTCACAGTTGTAATGTAGGAAATGCGGCAGCCAATTTCCACACTGCAAACTCCCACAAACAGCAATATGATAATAACCAGATTATCTGTTTTAGAGGTGTTGGTTGATAATTTCCACAATACTGGGGAGAATTCCTCTGCTGTACTTCAAATTAGTGCCATGGGAACTTTTACATCCACCAAAGGGGCCTCAGTTTAATGTCTCATCCAAAAGACTGCACCTCTTACAGTAGAGCACTCCTTCAGTACTGTATTGGAGTGTCAGCCTAGATTTTGTGCTCAAGTCTCTGGAGTGGGGCTTGAACCCACAACTTTCAGACTCAGAGTGCTACCACTGAGCCACAGCTGACACAGGTCAAGTTAAATTCAATTCAACAGAGTTGGACATGTGTTAAGCAAGTTGAGAAGGGTCTTCGTGGCTGATTGGTGGGGATATATCCATATAATTTTGGTGAGCTGAGTTAAAAATGATGATGAACATTTAGCTTTGCCAGTATCTCAGCCTACAGTTAACAGAGCATTGTCTACATTGGGGGAAGCAGCCATTTTTAATTCTTCTAAGATTTTTTCACCATATTTTAAGACTTGAAAATAAATTATTTGAAACCTAGGGCAAACCCATGAACAATCCTGGGTTGTATGCAACTATATGTAGCCAGGAACCATATGATGCGTCTGAAATCAAGTACTGCGCTCCTGTAACACTGACCAGGCACCGAGTAAAGCAAAACTCTCATCCAAAGATTTGCAGCTGGCAGCATATTTCATTGCAACAGGCTTAAAGGTGATACGACATGAGGGGGTCATGTTACAATCTATAAAAGCACATCTGTTGGAATTCAGGACTGCATCTTATCCTGAATGTGAAACCGCAGCCCCACATAGCAGTTTCTGTCATTGAGATGTGTTTACTAATACATGTGGAATATCAGCTCGTGTGACTGTATGAAGTTTCTTTAATACAGACACCTCAGGCTGGATTTTCGGCTTTGATGTTTTTTGGGCGGTAATGGCGGCGGGGCAGTAACGTTTGCATCCAGGAACAGTTTACGCCTCAGTAAGTAGCATTGGGCAACTGGGCCCTGAGTTGGGGGGCGCAACGCTAAGGAAGGTGTTGTACACCTCTCTTGGCCGCTAGCATGGGAAACTCCTCAGCTGAAGAGCTGGATCGGGAGCTCTTCGAGAGATGCGGGGGAGGGGGGTGGCCTTTTAAATAACCTACAAAAACATTCCCAAAACATTGCCCGTGCCACCACAACATAAATCGCAAAAAAAATTAAATGAAAAAGCAATCACACTTACCATTACTTACCTCTTCGCTGTCAGTATTGTTGCACCGCCTGATTTCCCAGGCGTTCACTACGGGGCGCACGGGTCAAAACTCATGTCGGTGTCGCAACCAGGGATGTTGCACACTGGCGCAGCTCTTCCGGGTGGTACTGCTGAGCGCCGCCGTTAACCTGGACCCGAGGATCGCTGCGGGGTGCTGGGGGCTGACCACCAGGCCAAAACATCGCACCGCCGCCATTGTCACCGCTCCGGGGCGAAAAACAGAACAGAAAGGAGTGAAAATCTGCCCCGAGGCTCTCTATACAAACCAACCTGGCAAGTGAGCAGAAGTTGGCCAACAACTTCAAAAATCTATCAACTGAAAGGCAGCCTTCAATATAGACCTTTGACACATAGTTACACTGTGAGTGCAGTGGGGTATTGGCTAGTCATAACTTTAACTACATTTGCACAGGAGAAGATTGTAGTAATAATTGCAGGGATTGCCCTTAATTTCTTATGGAGATGTTGCTGGTTACTGTGAACACGTATTATTGCTCTTACTGAACCTAATTATTAAAATGGTTAAAATTGTTAATGTTGTTACAATGACATGGAGGTATTTTCTCCTTCTCTCCCCAGAAGTGCTTCTCCTCCCTCTGATCTCAAATTCACACCAGCTCTCTTTTCCCTCTGTTCCTTTAATTTTGTGATATTTGTCACTCCCTTCTGCCCAGTTCATGCTAGTAATCTTCTCCTTGTCTCTCCTCAAGTCATGTTGCCACTCTCTTTAATGATTTTGAACACCTAGCAAATCTTCTCTGCTCAAAGGAGAACAACCCCAGCTTCTCCAGTGTATCCATGTAACTGAAATCCCACATCCCTAGAATCATTTCCCTGAATTTTTTCTGCACCCTCTCTAAGGCCTTCATATCCTTCCTAAAGTGCGATGCCAGAATTGGACACAGTACTCCAGTTGAGGTCGAACCAGTTTTTTATATCGGTTCATCATAATTTCCACGCTTTTGTACTTTATACCTCTATTCATGAAGCCGAGGATCCCGTAAGCTTTTTGAACTCATTTCTCAACTTGTCCTGCCATCTTCAATGACTTGTGCACATATACCCCGAGGTCTCCCTGTTCATGCACCACTTTTAGGATTGTACGCTTTTGTTTATATTTCCTCTCCTCATTCTTTCTACCAAAATTAATCACTTCACATTTTCTGCATTAAATTTCATCTGCCACGTCTCCGCCCATTCCACCAGCCTGTCCTCTTGAAGTCTAACACTATCCTCCTCATTGTTCACTGTACTTCCAAGTTTTGTGTCATCTGCAAATTTTGAAATTGTACCCTGTACACCCAAGTCTAAGTCATTAATATATATCAAGAAAAGCAGTGATCCTAGTACCGACCCCTGGGAAACACCACTGTATACTGTAAGGACTGGAAGCATCAAACCCCCAAGGATTTATTGGACATTGTCTGGATATTGCGTTTAATATTTTTCTCAGCACAGAAAGAAAGCTAGAAGCTGTTTGTGGGAGGGGCCAGATGCGGCTCCATGTTGGACTTAGAATGATGGGCAGGGAGCCTGGAATGACAATGGTCAACATAAGGCAGGAGGTGGGCTAATGGAGTCCATTGTTAGGCAAAGTGACCTCGTCAATCAGTGATTACCTGAATGAGTTACCAGAACAAGAGAGCCATTAAGCCCAGACTGCCTGGAAGCGAAAACACATCATTGGACTCAAACACAGGAAGCTTCGAAAACAAAGAATTTTATTGGGTAAAAGCAGAAGACACACCCACAGAAAGCCTCAAAACAAACTTTATTCAGCCTGAAAGGGCAAATGAACTTGGGATATAAAAGCATGCTATGTGGACACAGCTCTCTCTCTTGCCTCGTTGCTTCACCCCTATAAGAATCCAACCCTCCATATTGAGACGGAGAGAAGAAACCAGAAGAGACACTTTTCATCAGAAGAAGCAGCGAGTAAGCCAGTGAAATCGGTGAGCATTTCTGCATACACATCTTTTAAGATCACAGCCACGGTGTGAGGGGGTATCGTGCGTTCTCTCAAACAAATTCTTAGGGGTTTACAGGGGAGGTGTTTTAGATGTTGGGTGACTTCGCGTTAGGGGCCTGTTAGACAGGCCACATTGTGGATTGTACTGCACTTGTTTGTTTTACACACCAGGGTGTGTGTGGTTTTTACTGGGTGCAGATGTGTGTTTAGCTTTAATAAAGCATTGCCAGTTGAGACCGAGGTATATGTCCATGACTCATTCATCTGTTCAGTACAGTAATCACTCCCAGGTCTAGAACTAGCGTGACGTGGGGGTGCGTCGAAAGCACCTAAGGGACACCACTTACAGAATTGGTGACCCACGGCAGGACCTGGGTGTACTGAACAGAGAGTTATGGAAGATATTAAGGATAAGAGATCGGCAATGGGGGCTAGGATTTCCTCATGTATCTTTGGGAAGTTTAACACAACACAGCAGTGGGTACTAGATCTTTTGCGGGCGGAGAGTCTGGAGGACAAGGCTGCTGAGTGGACGGGGAGTAAGGGGCATAGAAAAGCAAAAGAAAAGGCCATTTGGCTCCTGTGTCTGCAGAAGCAAGTCCAATTGCTTAGGGAGCAGGTTGGTGCACTTAAGGCAGAGCACAAAGAGTCCGAGGAGCAGTCAGCCGCAAGGGCCGTTGTAGGAACGAGGCTTTTAAATGTGTTGAGCGAAGAAAAGCAGGAGAGGCACACTCAGGAGGAAACCTCCCGTAACAAAAGGGAGTACCTGCAGTGTCAGGTAACAGAAGCCAAGCTCAATGAGCAGGTCGCACGGGAGGAGACTGCTCGTCTAGCGGTTAAAGTAAACGGGCTGGAGGGGCAACTGAAGGATATTAAGACAACGTATAGGGTAGCCACGTAAGGGTTTTGAGAGTGGGAATCACGGGCCCTGCCAACAGAAAATCCAAAGCTTGACCCATGCTCTATCCAAGGCCAAAAGAATGTTCTGCCTAATGGCCCCGGGGGGAGCTCGGGTGGACTGGGAAGAGGAAGGAGAAGATAGCAAGGATTGGGGCAGGGTAGGGACATCCAGCCAACGCTTGAAGCGCCAAAGGGACTGGTGCGGCCCATACGGCAGCAGAAGTATGGTGGGCCTGTAGACGGCCAAGGTCAAGGGGCGCTGCAAAGTGATTTTGTGGTCCCATTCACAACCCCACAGCTGCAAAGTATGATTTCAGGGGTGCCCAAGCTTACCAACGAAGGAGACCCATCGGTCCACTTCACGGAGGTGGAACAGGTGGGAGGGATTAATGGGTGTAACGAAGCAAAGGTTCACAAGCTGCTATTATTTTTCCTGGACGGGAGGATGTATCAGGCCCTATCTGCCGAAAGCAAGAGGGGGCAGGGAACCATAGAGGGCTTAAAGGAGGAAATCCTAAGAACCACGGGTTACACCCAAGGTAGTCCATTCTCCAGGGTAGAGAGGACGCTACAACTGGCTGGGGAAGCACCTCAGACTTTTGCAGACTAGCTCTGGCCAGTCTATAATAAAGCCTGTAATGGAGTGCTCAACCAAGCGCAGTTGCAGGGGGAGCCAAGGAACCATTGGTTCAGGACCCTAGTGTCAAAGAGTTTTCCCCGGATTAGGGTGAAGTCTGAGAACTGGTTTTGTCATGCATCCTACATAGCTACTGTTAGTACTATCACAAGGTGTGCTACCAGAGGGCACAGCAGTGGGAGACTTGTAGGTTACCTGTACAGGTGTGCCTGGCCTAGTATAAAAGGCAGGCCACCAGGTGTGATCCTCACTCTGGAGTTAACAAATAAAGGACTAAGGTCACTACAGTTCAAGTACAACACACTGCCTCGTGGAGTCATTACTAGAGCATCTAAGGACACAACAATTGGCGACGAGATTATGAACTTTCACGCAAAAATGGCTACACTTGGTGATGATGGGGACGCCTTTGTGGAGAGGCTCGAACATTTCTTCACAGCAAACGACCTGGCAGGAGACGACCCGGCCACACTGGCTGAGAAGTGCAGCGCTATCTTGCTAACCATTTGTGGGCCCTCGTCAGGGATTTTCTGGCACCAGCGAACACAACGATCAAGACATACAAGAAACCCTGATCCAGGAGCAACTCAAGCCCAAGGAGAGCATCCTCACAGCCAGCAACCGGTTCCATACCCACCGACGGCCCGAAGGTCAGGAAATCGCGAAGTACGCCGCAGACCTCAGGCGGCTGGCAGCACCGTGCAAGTTCAGCACCCACCTCAACAAAGCGCTGCGGGACATTTTTGTCATTGGAATTGGCCATGAGGGCACTTCTTCATAAGCTACTGTCGGTGGATACCACAGTCACACTGCAGAAGGCCATCTCTGTGAGCCAGTCATTCATGACTTCGACCTGCGGCTCTAGGCAGATATCTCGCCCTCAGGACTCAAACCCGGCAGGTACTGTGCACAGAGTGGCGCCATTTAGAGGCTGGACTGTAGAGCGCAAGCCTTCTCAGGGAAGAGAGAACAGGCTCATGGGTCCCTTAACTCAGAGTCCGCCAAGGGGGTCTAATCGAGTAGCACCATGCTGGCGTTGCGGAGGGAATCACAGGGGTCACCAGTGCCGCTTTAAAGACTATGGGGTCAAGTTTCGGCCTGAGTTGCTCCTATTTTTTTGGAGCATCTGGTTTAGAATGGAGTATCTTAGAAATTGCAATTCTTGGCATTTAGTTTGCTCCAGTTCTAGTGAGTTAGAACAGTTTCATTTTGGAACAGATTTTTTTTCAAAAGGAGGCGTGTCCGGCCACTTATGCCTGTTTTGAAAGTTTAGGCAGTGAAAACTTACTCCAAACTAACTTAGAATGGAGTAAGTGAAGATTTTTGTACACTCAGAAAAACCTTGCCTAAACTTAGAAATCAGGCGTAGGGAACGAGAGATGGGGGGCGGGGGGGGAAGGGAAGTTAACAAACATTAAATACATCACTTTTACAAATAAAGAGCCATCATCAATAATAAATGATAAATAAATCAATAAATCAACCAATAAATCCATCAAAAAAATTTAAAAATAAAAAATAATAATAAAAAAAAATCAACAAATAAAAAATTACGTTTCTACTCACCGAATGTAGCACCGGGAGCCCTCCAACAGCGTGCTGGGACAGGCCCCCCCCCCCCCCCAGTGTGTCTCTCTCTGTCAGTGTCTCTTTCTCTCTGTCTGTCTGTCAGTGTGTGTGTGTCTCTCTCTCTCTGTCTGTGTCAATGTCTTTCTCTCTGTCTGTCAGTGTCTATGTGTTTCTAACAGCGAGGGGAGGGGGGGGGGAAGGAGAGGAGGAGAGGGGGGGAGAGGGGGGAGGAGAGGGAGGGAGGGAGAGGGTGGAAGGGGAAGAGGGGAGGGGGGAGAGGAGAGGGGGCGGGGAAGATGAGAGGGAGGGGGGGAGAGGAGAGGGGGGGGGGAGAGGAGAGGGAGGGGGAGAGGAGAGGAGAGGGAGGCGGGGGAGAGGAGAGGGAGGGGAGGGAGAGGAGAGAGAGGGAGAGAAGAGGGGAGAGTAAGACGGAGGGAGAGAAGAGGGGAGAGGGAGAGAAGAGGGGAGAGGGAGAGGGAGAGGGAGGGGGCTGAACGGGCCCGGCCAACGAGAAGAAGCCGGGCCGAAGACTTCGAGCGGGGCCCGCCCCCAGCAAGATGCCGGTCAGGCGGCCCCGCCGAAGACGTGAAGAGGGAGTGGAGCAGCAGTTGGGGGGGTGGGGGGGCGGCCGGGAGAGAGCCAGAGGCCAGAGGGAGCATGAGCTGAACGGGGTGGGGGAGCCGGAGCCACAGCCACAGCAAGAACTCGAAGAGGGAGGTCCGCTCTTCGCCGCCCCAGTGAGCCCATTCGGCCAGGGCTAGGGGCAGCGTGCTTCGGGCCCCTCCCACACAGTTTCGGGCACCTGGAGCTACTACACATGCGCGTACACTGTAGCGTGCATATGCAGAGGTCCCGGCACTGTTTTCAGCGCAGGGACCTGGCTCCGCCCCCAGCTGCTTGTGCTGTGCTGCGCCGAGGGCCTGGATTGACCTGAGGGAGTGGAGAATACCGAGGTAAGTTTTCGGCATGGAAATCAGGCATGGCTCGCGGGGCTGCGCCGTCCTAGGTGCGGCCCGAAACTTGACCCCTATGTATGCAAAGGCTGCAGCACATGGGGCCACCTCCAGCGAATGTGTAAGAGAAATATGACTCACTGTGTCGATGAAGGTTCTGCAGATGGCCAGGAATCCAGCGCGGATTATGAATTGATAGGCAGAGAGGCAGCCCGGCAGCCCAGCCCTACAGGGAGGTACATAGCATGTTTACCTGCACCACCGAGTGTTCCCTGCTGAAGATGGAAGTTAAGATAGATGTCGTTCCAGTCTTTATGGAAGTGGACATGGGGGTGAGCCAGTCAGTGATGAATCAAGAAGCCTTTGAGAGGCTATGGGACAATCAAGTTGGTCCCGGTTCAGGCAAAGCTGCGTACCTACAATGATGAACTTATCCCAGTCGTTGGTAGTGCGGATGTAAAGGTACTCCATGATAGCGCAGTGCACAAGTTACCTCTGTGGATTGTTGCAGGTGATGGACCAACGTTGCTCGGAAGAAGGTGGATGGAGAAGATCCATTGGAAGTGGGAAGACTTGACTTCTCCAGCGATTGACGTCCTCAGCGCTCAGAGGCAAAGCAAGCCCTCACCTGAGGGTGGACCCGGCACCGGAGAGCAAACCAGCACAACAACCGAGGCACAGACCGCTCAGCACGACTGCATGGAGATGATCCAGCTGAGACGACCCGAACACACCTTCCAGGCTCCAGTGGCAGGACTCCGGAAGAAGAAAATCTGATCCAGAGGCGACTTCCCAGCTTCGGAGGCAGAACCCGGGGAGAAGAGGATCACCGCAGTTGACATCGTGGATGGAGGAAAGATGACACCCTCACCACGAGGTGAGGCGCTGAAGACAAAGGTGGCTGCGGCCAGACCACGTGGTACAGCGCTGATGGAGCAACACGTGGCACCAAACGGAGAAGAGGATTGGGGTAAAGCAAGCAAGGCTCTCTTAAAGGAGACCTGCAACCCACTACAATTAAAGGGACAGTTCCACACACTCAAGCAATGTAATAGCAACTTTAAGTTAGAGACAAAATGTGCAATTGATCATGTAAAATGTGTAACTGATAATCTGAATTGTGTACATACAACCAGCGAGGAAAAGTCGCGCGATCGCGATCGGACCCACAGAGTGTCCATCATAAATAAGGAAAAGTTGTGCGATGCAGGATTTCAACTGCACGCAGCCAATGCAGCCCATCGGGAGCACACAGGTCCAGCGAACTACCCAATGCTGGAGCCTGTGTCCCGGGTTACCAGAGTCATGCACCATGGAGTGTGGCCACAAGCAGCCAACACACACGAGCTGCAGAGCAAGCGACCTCAGCAGGGCAACGGCACAGGCATCGATGCCATGCCCCTGATCGGCTCCACCTCTCAGGCACCTGATGGCACCAACTGCTACGAGCCTGAACGAGCAGACTGTGCTAAGACTCTGTCCCTAAACCCCATCGCCACCAAGGCCATACCTGTAAACGAAGGGTCACCTGCCACGGTTCCCCCAAAGGGAACCGGAACCAGACCGGATCCCAAACCAAACAACACCCAGGCCAGTGAATCATCAGTCCCCTGTGTACTGTTAGGCGACAGTTCCTCAGGAAGCAGCAGCGACCCAGGGCGCAAAGAAAGGACGGGGAGGCCACAGGCATCTGTGAACCGGCCCGGCGCTCGGGACCACGGCAACAGCCCCGACAGCAGGCAACTCAAACCAACCGGGTTCCCACTGCCAGCACCGGGCACTGAGCCGCTACCAGACTGCAGGGACACAACCCAGCAGTTCTGGAACTAGTTTGTCCTCACACACTGGTCACTGCATCGATATGGCATCTCACCAGTCTAACGTACTTGTCGCACAACGGAACTACAGATGTAATGCAAACCTGTTTTCCTGAACTTGAATGTATAAGAATGCTATGAGCCTCCGCCATAATCGATGTGGGGTCTGGGGGGGGGGGGGTGCAGGGGAGAATGAAGTGGTCAGGGACACACACAACAGCAACCACCAGCACTCTACTGCACCAATCACTCACCCAAGATTGAAACCACCTGCCAAGGGTCAACCAGACAGAGCCCAGATAGAGCTAAGCCCAGAGCACAATCAATGCAGAGATGATTTGCACTAAGGGCTGAGGGGAGAGTGATGTCACGTATACTACATGGCTACTGTTGGTAGTATCACAAGGCGTGCCACCAGAGGGCACAGCAGTGGGAGGCTTGTAGGTTACCTGTACAGGTGTGCCTGGCCCAGTATAAAAGGCAGGCCACCAGGTGTGATCCTCACTCTGGAGTTAACAAATAAAGGACTAAGGTCACTACAGTTCAAGTACAACACATTGCCTCGTGGAGTTATTACTGGAGCATCTAAGGACACAACAGGTTTGACGTTGAGAATCTCCAGAACACGGAGGCCGATGTGCTCCGCCACATGAGTCTGGCATTTAAGGCCGGCGTGGAGGAGGAGGTCAAACCAGTTAAAGGGAAGGTTTACGAGTTAAAGGCCAGTGAGGGTAGTAAAAGGGAATGGCGCCAGGAAGGAGGTAGCTCAGAGAGGGCTTGGACGTGTTTCAGGTGTGGGAAGATGGGACACTGGAGGAGAGATTGCCTGGACCTGAGGAGGGGGCAAGGCAAAGGGGATTCTCCATTGCCTAAGACAAAACCTGTCGAGGCGAAGGGACCGACCCCGGAACAATTTGATGTTCTGGTGGCCGCCCTTCGGACAGCTTTTGTACCAGAGCAGGGAAGGATACATGCTGCCATGAGCAGGGAAATTCCGACCGCTTCGTTAATCCCACCATCCTGACTAGCATGCACCCAGCCTGAGTACCTGTGTTCACTCACGTACGATGAATGGAGTAGACCATGCGTGAAGATGGGGGTGGAGAAGGTAGTGGGGGAGTATTTGTTGGACACCGGGGCTTCCAGCATAGTGATTCATGCAAATGATCCGATTACCTCACCTTTGTCTAGCAAGATTCCACACAGTCTAGTGGGGTTCACAGGTGTAATGTATGTAAGCTTGTAATGTTTGTAGCGCCACACTGTGGATGTGGACGTATTGTGTACTGCAAGTGCAGGGTTGATAATAAACAGCCCAGGCAGATTTCCGGAGACTTCCGAGAGAGCTGCCTGCCATGTTAGGAAGCTGTGTGTGCTGTGTTCTGTGAAGATATCACATTTGGCGATGGAAGATGCGATTTTTTTGGATGATTTAAAGCAAAAATTTTGTTGGTGAAAGATTCAGCCAGCCGACAGAGAGACTTTGGAAGTTTCTGTCTTTGGAAAAAGCTACAAAATCCGAGGTAAAATACAGCACATGGTGTGAACAGCTAGACATTAAAATGGCAGGTGTATTGGGATATTTGGGAGAATATAGACACGACCGGGAATGTTTTAAAGCGTATGTGGATCGGCTAGAAATGTATTTCACTGCAAATAACACAATCGAAGTTCCAGACAATGCAGTTCAGAACCAGGCTGTGTTGGAACGTAAGAAAGCGATCTTCTTATTGGAGGCAGGTCCGGCATTATATGACACTCTTGTAAATCTGCTTGTGCCTGATGAGCCAGAGACACAACGTTTAAAGAGATTTTAACAAAGCTGGAGCAGCACTATAACCCCAAACCGTTAGAAATTACTGAAAGCTATCGTTTTGGGATTCGGAATCAAAAGACCGATGAAGGTATCAGTGATTACATCATTGCATTAAAAAAGCTATCGATGCACTGTAATTTTGGAAACTTTCAAAACTGAGCATTACGGGATCGTTTTGTTTGTGGGGTGAAAAATGATGCGATCAGAAGGAAGTTATTGACGACGGATGACTTGACTTTTGAGATTGCTTGTCAGACAGCGAGGTCGATGGGCATGGCCGAACAATATTCCCGAGAATGAAATAATAATTATGGTCGTCAGTCAACCGAGGTAAATCACCTGCAGGTTCAAAGTAAAAGACAGTGGGGGCCCAAAGTCTCAGAAACTGGAAATTCTAACAGAGCGGTGAAGTCATGCTTTAGGTGCCTGGGACAAGACATTGCTCAAAGTTGTCCATACGTGAAGGCAGAGTGTTTCTTCTGCAGAAAGACTGGGCATCTTGTGAAGGCATGCCGATTGAAAGGTAAACCAGCTTTAAAAGCTATGAGTCCAGTGTTCAAAGCTATGAGTAGAAATGCCAAAAGACTACGTAGCATGGAAGAATAACAATAGGGCGAGGAGATGTTAGAGTTACACGTCATCAGGAGCACAAGGTTAACGGACAGCGATTCGGGAAGCATCAAAATCCACATAGATGTTGCGGGATTCAAGATACCAATGGAAATTGACACGGGTGCATCCGTGAGTGTAGTACCTCGACAAATTACGTGATTTTGAACTGGAGAAATCCAAGATAGAGCTGCGAGGCTACTCGGGAGAGAAAATTCCTGTGGTAGGTCGTATCACCGTACCGGTGAAATATAAAGATCAATTTCAGAACTTGCCTCTAATAGTGGTGAAAGGAGACAAGCCGGCCTTACTAAAAAGAAATTGGTTGAGCTCACTGAAGCTGGATTGGAGTAAGATTTTCTTTGTGGGAGCAAGATTTTCATCAACGGGTGAGGTTATCAAGAAGTATCCGAAGGTGTTCTGTGAAACGGGCAGTCTGATCCAAGGCTTCAAGGCGAGTGTCAGGGTACAGAAGGACACTAGATCGGTTTACTGCAAGCCACGTTCCGTACCATATGCACTCAAGGAGAAAGTTGAGCAAGACTAGACTAGAGACTAGAGACTGAGAACATTATTTGTAAGATAGATCGATGTAATTGGGCTACACCCATTGTTGTTGTACCCAAGTCCGATGGTAAGGTAAGATTGTGTGGTGATTATAAAGTAACCGTAAACCAGGTTCTAGAGGGTAATGTCCCCAATACATTGCCGAATATAGAAGATTTGTTCACAACACTGACAGGTGGTCAGGTCTTCTCAAAACTGGATCTTACGAATGCCTACTTACAGCTTGAACTAGATGAGGAGTCCAAGTCATGTTTGACTATAAATACTCATCTAGGCCTATATCAATTTAATAGGCTACCGTTTAGAGTGTCTTCCATCCCTGTCATATTCCAAGGAATGATGAACCAGATTTTGCAAAGTACTGAAGGGGTAGTATGTTATTTGGATGACATAATAATTTCAGCACCAAATAGGCAAATTCATAATAACATATTGAATGAAGTCCTCAAACAGCTAGAGAAGCACAGAGTATGAGTGTCTGCTCGTAAGTGTGAGTTATTTAAAAACTCAGTGGAGTATTTAGGGTACAGAGTAGACAAAGATCGTTTACATCCAACCATGGAAAAATTGGATGCGATCAGAAATGCACCCACTCCCAGGAATGTCACTGAACTTCGTTCATTCTTGGGTCCTTTGAACTATTATGGGAAGTTCCTAGCAAATTTGGCTACAGTATTACATCCACTGAATGAACTTTTGAAAAAACAGGTCAATTGGAAGTGGTCAAAAGAATGCGATACAGCATTCAAGGAGTACAAAAGCAAATTGGTAGAGAGCACCATGTTAGTTCACTATGACATATCTAAGGAGATTAAGCTAGCATGCCTCTCCGTATGGATTTGGGGCAGTAATCTCTCATGTATTAAGTAGTGAGGAGGAGAGACCAATTGTTTTTGCTTCACGCACTCGCAGTGCCAGTGAGAGTAATTATGCGCAAATTGAAAGGGAAGCTTTGGCATTAATTTTTGGGGTCAAGAAGTTTCACAAATACTTGTATGGTCATAAGTTTACCATCGTTACGGACCATAAGCCTCTAACAGCAATCCTCCATCCAAAGTCCCCAGTTCCAACATTAGCTGCAGCCCGAGTGCAGAGATGGGCTTTGATTTTGTCTGCATATACATATGATATTGAATACAGACGATCAGCTGATCACAGTAATGTTGATGCAATGTCTAGATTGCCTTCCCCATCACAAGTTACACCTGATAGGGAAGAAGTGTTTTATTTTTCATACATTGATGAACTGCCAGTCACAGCTGAAGAGATTGGTAGAGCAACCAAACGTGACCCAGTGATGTCAAAAGTGTATGACTATATTGCAAATGGATGGCTAAACCAGGTAACAGACAAAGATACACATCCATTCTTCATTCGTAGGAATGAATTATCAGTCGATAAAGATTGTATCATGTAGGGTGCAAGAGTGGTTATACCAAATAAATTCAGGTCCAAATTGTTAGGAGAACTCCATGCCCAGTACCTGGGAATGTGCTTGACCAAGAGTTTTGCACGCAGTTATTTATGGTGGCCAGGTCTTGATAAAGATATAGAGTACATCGTGAGTCAGTGTACGACCTGTCAATCAATAAGCAAGCAACCACCACCAGTACCATTAAGCCATGGAAATGGTCTCCCAGGGCGTGGCAAAGGCTATATATTGATTTTGCTGGGTTAGAAGGACAATTGTTCATTGTGATTGATATCCATTCGAAGTGGGTTGAGGTGTTTCCAATGTGGAAAATAACAACAAGTAAAACATTGGACATTTTACGAAAATTATTTTCTTCATTTGGACTCACTGAAGAAATTGGTTCGGATAATGGACCACAATTTCGTTCAGAAGAATTTGCACAATTCACGAGTGAAACATACCAAGGTTCCACCATACCATCCTGCTTCGAATGTTGCAGCAGAGCGCACTGTATAAATTGTAAAACGTGCCCTCATAAAACAAATGTTAGATCCAAATCCAAGGAAACGACAGTTGTCATTGGATCACAAATTGTCTAATTTTTTGACTACATATCGAAATACTCCTCATACAACTACTGGTAGAACACCAGCAGAGTTGTTTCTCAAATGACAGCCTTGAACCACATTCTCGTTGTTAAAGCCAAATTTGGCACAGTCCGTAGAAGAGACACAATTAAGACAGAAAGAGAGAAGTGTGAAATTAAACCAGAAGGTGAGAGTGAAGAACCATCACTATAAATGGTTAAAGTGGTTACCAGGAAGAGTGGTGAAGATATGTGGTCCTCGCACATATTTGGTAAAGATGTTTGATAATGGACAGGTTAGGTTTGTTCATATTGATCATATTTTACCTACAGACATGGAAGGAGTTGAAGGTGGGAATGATTCAATTATTTGTGACTCATCAGATAGTTTTGATACACCAGTAGCAAATCCTAAATCCAATGTACTGGAAACAAATCCAGGAGAGAATCAGAATGAAAGTCTGAGTCCGAGTCAGGAAAACAAAGAGCCTGAAGTTAGAGTGAGTTCAAATGAAAATCAAGGAAATTCCGTGGAGGAAAATATTCCTCAGGATGAGCCTCGAATGAGTGTGAAATCGACACCATGTTTGGAAGGTTCTGTTCGAGAGCGAAGGTATCCTCTTCAAAACAGAAAACAAGTGGTAAAGTTAAATTTGTAAATATGGAAAAAAAAAATTTATATCGTGTTATGTAATGATATTTGTTATAATAACTTCTTCATTAAAGGAGGGAGAAGTGTAATGTCTGTAAGCTTGTAACGTTTGTTGCTCCACACTCTGGGTGTGAACGTATTGTGTACTGCAAGTGCAGGGTTAATAATAAACAGCCCAGGCAGATTTCCGGAGACTTCCGAGAGATCTGCCTGCTATGTTAGGAAGCTGTATGTGCTGTGCTCTGTGAAGATATCACAACAGGGAACGAACAGGTGGGGTCAATCTCCAGGCCGCTAGCCATCGATTTAGGATCACTCCTCACAAAATGAAAGCGTGTCCTGCTGAAATAGGAGCAGCCAGGGTCAGGAGTTCTAGGGGCCGACTTTATGTTAGCCCACAGAATCATAGTGGATTTAAGGATTCACTGCCTTTGGGGAGCAGTGGGTTCTGATAAGGAGGAAGAAGTTGTAGTGATCCCAAGGCAGAGGGAGGGTAAAGGCACGGTGTGTACAATGAAGCCGAAGGGTAGTTACGACCTAAAGAATTTGGTCAATAATACCCCGGCCGAGTACCAGGCTTATATGCGGCATAATTTCACATTGTTCACCACACACAAACACGACTATGGTAGGCTGACGGAGGTAGAAGTCAGGGTGCAAGGCGACCCCATGTCCTGACCGCAGAAACAGTATAATTTCCCCAGAGAGGCAGAGGCCGACTTAGAGACGGCACTGGGATCCCTGATGGACTCAACACCCCCTGGGCTCATAGCCACACACATGAACTCTCCACTTTGACCGGTTCGGAAACCGGACCAGTCGTGAAGGGCCACCGTGGACTATCGGGTGCTCAACAAGAATATCCCAGCTTGTGCACCCACTGTAGCCGACCTGATAGGGAGCATTCCAGCATCCGCGACCACATTCATGGTGCTGGATATATCGAACGGGTTCTAGTCAATTCCCCTCAAAAGAGAGGACCTGTACAAGTTTGCATTCACATTTAAAGAGCAACAGTATACCTGGACGTGCCTTCCCCAGGGTTTCCACAATAGCCTCTCCATCTTTCACCAATGTATGGCCAACAGTTTAAAGGGTTTCAGCAGGCCCCAGCAGTTGGTGCAGTATGTGGACGATTTGCTTCTGTTCTCCGACGAGGGGGAGGAGCATGGTCCGCTGCTGGCTGAGCTGCTGGAACTGTTGAAGGACACCGGACACAAGGTCAATCCCAAGAAAGCTCAGATGATCAGAGGGAAGTCAGATTCCTCGGGCTGACCATAAGGGCTGGGGAAAGGGCTGTAGACGAGGCCAAATGGAATGTGGTACAGGAGTTACCAACCCCCACGACTGTGACGGGGGTGAGATCCTTCCTGGGGCTCATGGGATACTGCAGGGATTTTATTGAGGACTACGCCGCCACGGCATCCCCTCTGCTTTGGCTCCTCCACAAGGCACCCGCACTAGGGGCGATTAATGGTGGGGAGGACTTCTTTTTAGAAGTAGGAGCCAGCGGGGACAGTTTGAGCGCGGTGCTGCTCCAGGAGCGGCATAGCAAGCTAAGAGATGTAGAACGGGGATACTCCAATTGCAAGAGGCATCTCCTTGCCACGCATTGGGCCATGAAGCGCTCCCAGCTCTTCACAGGGTCATCCCAGATCATTCTACTACCCCACCATACCCCCACTCAGATGTTACTAGATGGGATTATGGAGGACGACACAGTGAGCAGTGTCCGCATTGCTCGCTGGACTATATTGCTCTCACAGATGAATCTGAGAGTGCAAGGCCTGTGTGAGCCTAAGCTGGCAGCTAACGTGATCTGTGCAGGGACGGCCCATAAGTGTTCGGTAGAGGGAGTATGGGACGTAGACATAGGATTTCAGGCCGGGTTATACCCCACAGGCTGCGAAATATATGTCGATGGATTCAGTTCGGTGGTAGCAGGGGAGCGTTTCACCGGGTGTGGGATTTATGACCTGACGGCAGGCATCGCAAGGGCCATCAAATTCCCGAGCACCCGGAGCGATCAGCATGTCGAACTGTCGGCGGTGATGTACGTCGTTATCCACACCGACGAGTTTCCGACCTCATACACCATTTGCTCGGATTCCATGTTCACATGCAATTTGTGCACCGAATACTTGGGCCATCTGGTCTTGTCGCGGTTCCACATCCGCAGACGGGAAGCCTTTGGCAACCAAACCACTGTTGCGAAGGATCTTACAGGCCACTGAAACCCAGGGAAGCTATTACATTCATAAAGTAAAGGCCCATTCCAAGACAGAGCCCAGGGGGGAAGGCAACCAAAAGGTTGATGAGTTAGCCAAGGAGGGAGCCAAAACAGGAGAGCTTTGGGACCCATACGGGTCCAGCCCAGTAGCAGCGATCTGGGAAAAGGGGGGACACAAGGGAGTGTAGGGGTAGCATTGGCTCCGGACTTGAGGAAAGTCCAGGCACAGGATCCCGTCCTCAATCTTGTCCTGGAGCTGCTGGCTAGGAGAGAAACGGTAGAAGGTCCATTCGGGGTAGCGGGCATTACTTTAAAGAAGGGAATGCTTTTCAGGGGAGATCAGTGGGTGGTTCCAGAACAGCACCAGAGGGAATTCCTCCAGATAGCCCATGGGGGCCCAGGAGCGGGACACCCAGGGCCGGAGACTACCTGGCAGAGGGTAGAACAGACAGGGTGGTGGCCGCAACTGAAGGAGGATGTCCGCGACGAGGTGACCTCGTCGATCGTGAATGAGTTACCAGAACAATAGAGAGCCATTAAGCCCAGACTTCCTGGAAGCAAAAACCCATCACTGGACTCAAACACAGGAAGCCTCGAAAACAAGGAATTTTATTGGGTAAAAGCAGAAGACACACCCACAGAAAGCCTCAAAGCAAACTTTATTCAGCCTGAAAGGGCAAATGAACTTGGGATATAAAAGCATGCTATGTGGACACAGCTCTCTCTGTTGCCTCGTTGCTTCACCCCTATAAGAATCCAACCCTCCATATTGAGACGGAGAGAAGAAACCAGAAGAGACACTTTTCATCAGAAGAAGCAGCGAGTAAGCCAGTGAAATCGGTGAGTATTTTGGCGCACACATCTTTTAAGATCACAGCCATGGTGTGAGGGGGTATCGTGCGTTCTCCCAACCAAATTCTTAGGGGTTTACAGGGGAGGTGTTTTTGATGTTGGGGTACTTCATGTTAGGGGCCTGTTAGAAAGGCCACACTGTGTATTGTACTGCATTTGTTTGTTTTACACACCAGGGTGTGTGTGGTTTTACTGGGTGCAAGTGTGTGTTTAGCTTTAATAAAGCATTGCTGGTTGAGACCAAGGTATTTGTCCGTGACTCATTCATCTGTTCAGTACAGTAATCACTCCCAGGTCTAGAGCTAGTGTAATGTGGGGGGTGCGTCGAAAGCACCTAAGGGAAACCACTTCCAATACGTTCCTCCAGTCTGAAAAAAACCCATTCACCACTACTCTCTGTTTCCTGTCACTTAGACAATTTCGTATCCAAGCTGCCACTGTCCGTTTTACTGCAGGGGCTTCAACTTTACTGACAAGTTTATAATGTGGCACATTGTTGAACGTCTTTTTGAAATCCATGTCAACCACATTGCCCTCATCAACCCTCTCGGTTATCTTATCAAAAAACTCGATTAAGTTGGTTAAACGTGGGCCCAGAAATTCCGATGTCCCGGGTTCGTACGAAGTTTCTACGGACCTGGGAAGGCATCGGAAAAGCCATTTTTTAGGGTGCAACGTGCAAGTGCTGAAAACCGGCTTTTCCGATCTGTCAAGCTGGAGCTTGACAGATGGTCCGCAGATCGGGAGCGAGGACATTTGTACGTGGAAATTTGGGCTATTTACCGATATCTTGCATGGCAAATGTCCTCAAAACTCTTGTGCCTGAAAAAGCAGACGCATAACCTACTTTTACAGGCGCAAGTGTTTTAAAACTCACACACAAAAACATATAAAAATAAAGTTATGAAAACATATTGTTAAAAACCCTCCCCACAACGGTAAGTTTATTTTAAGGCATAATTTTAAATCGGGAAAGTATTTTTTAATGACATTAATAACTTTAATTTAAATGAATCTTAAATATGTAGTGTATATTTTCTATTTTCTTTAGTGTTTTGGGTGTTTGGGGTGGTTCTCATTTATAGTAATAGGAGTTTCGGACTTATGTGCATGCACTGCGACGCGCAGCAAGAGGATGCCTGCGGATCGGAAAGTCACGCGGGCGCAGCAGCTTCAGGTCGGTGCGTATTTTTTCTCTAAAATCTAGTTGAACGCCCGTGGGAAGGAGAAAGTGGAATTTCTATGTCATGATTTTCCTTTAACAAATGCATGCTGGCTTTCCTTAATTACTCCACACTTGTCCAAGAGACTGTTCATTCTGTCCCTGATTATTGTTTTCAATAGCTTCCCCACTCCCGAGGTTAAACTAGATTTATCTTTGCACAGTTTTTTGAACAAGGGTGTAACATTTGCAATTCTCCAGTCCTCTGGCACCACCCCATTTCGAGGGAGGATTTGAAGATTATGGCCAGTACCTCTGCAATTTTTTCCTTCACTTCCCTCAGCATCCCAGAATGCATTCCATCCGATCCTGGTGACTTATCTACTTTCTAGTTCCTCCTCTTTATCAATTCTTATCCCATCCATTACCTCCTCTACCTCCTCCTTTACTATGTCTATGGCAGCATCTTCTTCCTCGGTGAAGACAGAAGCTAAGTACTCATTTAGTACCTCAGTCATGCCCTCTGCCTCCATGCATAGGTCTCTTTTTTGGTCCATAAAAGACCCCATCCCTCCTCTTACTACCCGTTTACTATTTATATGCCTATTGAAGACTTTTGGATTATCTTTTTATCTGCCTTTCTATTGTCATTCCCTCTCTTTGCCACTCATATTTTCTTTTTCACTGCTCATCTGAACTTTCTATACTTAACCTGATTCTCAGATGTATTCTCAATCATACGCGCTCTTTTTCTGCTTCATCTTACTCTCTCTCTTTCATCATCCAGGGAGCTCTGACTTTAGTTGCCCTATCTTTCCCACTAGTGGGAATGTGCCTTGAATGTACCCAAACTATTTTTTTCCTTAAAGGCAGCCCATTGGTCCATTACAGTTTTGACTGCCAATCTTTGATTATAATTTACCCAGACCAGATGCGCTCTCATCCCACTAAAATTTGCTTTCCTCCAATTAAGTATTTTTAGTCTCGATTGCTTTCTGTCCTTTTCCATAGCTAATCTAAATCTTATGATACTATGATCACTGTTCCCTAAATGTTCACATAGAAACATAGAAAGTAGCTGCAGGAGTAGGCCGTTCGCCCTTCGAGCCTGCATCACCATTCAATATGATCATGGCTGATCATGCAACTTCAGTATCCCATTTCTGCTTTCTCTCCATACCCCTTGATCCCTTTAGCCATAAGGGCCACATCTAACTCCCTTTTGAATATATCTAACGAACTGGCCTCAACAACTTTCTGTGGTAGGGAATTCCACAGGTTCACAATTCTTTGAGTGAAGAAGTTTCTCCTCATCTCAGTCCTAAATGGCTTACCCCTTATCCTTAGACTGTGACCCTTGGTTCTGGACTTCCCCAACATCGGGAACATTCTTCCTGCATCTAATCTGTCCAATCCCGTCAGAATTTTATATGTTTCTATGAGATCCCCTCTCATTCTTCCAAATTCCAGTGAATATAAGCCTAGTCAATCCAGCCTTTCTTCATATGTCAGTCCTGCCATCCCGGGAATCAGTCTGGTGAACCTTCGCTGCACTCCCTCAATAGCAAGAATGTCCTTCCTCAGATTAGGAGACAAAAACTGCACACAATACTCAATGTGTGGTCTCACCAAGGACCTGTACAACTGCAGTAAGACCTCCCTGCTCCTATTTTCCCCCTTCTAATTAAACCCTTAGTCCTCCTCTGCTGAATCCTAAATTTCTCCCAGTCCTCAGGTTTGCTGCTTTTTCTGGTCAACTTATATGCCTCTTCCTTCGATTTAACACTTTCCCTTGTTAGCCACAGTTGAGCCACCTTCCTTTTGTATTCTTATGCCACACAGAGATGTACAATTGTTGTAGTTCATCAAGGTGATATTTAAATGTCTGCCATTACCTATCCACCGTCAACTCTTTAAGTATCATTCTCCAGTCTATCCTAGCCAATTCACTTCTCGTACCGTCGAAGTTTCCTTTCTTTAAGTTCAGGAACCTAGTCTCTGAATTAACTGTGTCACTCTCCATCTTAATGAAGAATTCTACCATATTATGGTAACTCTTCCCCAAGGGGCTCCACACGACTAGATTGCTAATTAATCCTCTCACGTTACACAAGACCCAGTCTAGGATGGCCTGCTCTCTAATTGGTTCCTCGACATATTGATCTCGAAAACCATCCCTTATACACTCCAGGAAATCCTTCTCCACCGTATTGCTACCAGTTTGGTTAGCCCAATCAATGTGCAGATTAAAGTCACCCATGATAACTGCTGTACCCTTATTGCATGCGTCCCTATTTTATCAAAGGCCTTCTGAAAATCCAAATATATTACATCCATTGGTTCGCCCTTATCTATCAGTTACATTTTCAAAAAACTCCAGTTCAGTGTCAAATATGACACCTAGGTTGCGAACAGTCTTGTTCAGCCTCAGATAGATGCGAGAGAGAGGGATGGAATCAGTGGCTGAGGAACGCAGTTTGTGGTGGGGACCAAAGACAATGGCTTCGGACTTCCCAATATTGAATTGTGGAACATTTCTGCTAATCTAGTACTGGATGTCGGACAAGCAGCCTGATAATTTAGAGACCATGGAGGGGTCGAGAGAAGTGGTGGAGAGGTAGAGCTGGGTGTCATCAGTGTACATGTGGAAACTAATTCTGTGTTTTCAGATGATATCACCAAGGGGCAGCATATAGATGAGAAATAGGAGGGGACCAGAGGTAATGATGTGGGAGTGGGAAGAGAAGCCATTTCAGGAGACTCTCTGGCTATGATTAGCTAGATAGGAATGGAATCAGATGAGTGCAGTCCCACCCAGTTGGACGATGGTGGAGAGGCGTTGGAGGAGGATGGAGTGGTCAACTGTGTCAAAGGCTGCAGACAGGTCGAGAAGGATGAGGAGAGGTAGATTATCTTTGTCACAGTCACAAAGGATGACATTTGTGACTTTGATGAGAGCCATTTTGGTACTGTGGGAGGGGCGGAAACCAGATTGAAAGGATTCAAACAAAAAAGGACAAAGAAGGAGGTTGTGCTGAGGGAGTATGAGCAGCTAGGGGCTAAATTAAAAAGCAGAACCACAAAGGTAATAATCTCTGGATTACTACCTGAGCCATAAGAAAATTTGCATAGGGTAAATAAGATCAGAGCGATGAATGTGTTGCTCAATGATTGGTGTGGGAGAAATGGGTTTCGATTCACAGGGCACGGGTACTAGTACTGGGTTACGAGGGAGCTGTTCCGTTGGGACAGGTTTCACTTGAACCATGCTGACATCAGTGCCCTGGTGAATTGAATAACTAGGGCTGAAGATAGGGCTTAAACTAAATATTGGGGGAAAGAGCTCAGGTGAGCGGAAATTTAAAATGTCAAAGAGAAAGGAGAACGTAATTGTGCAGTGTAGCGATAGTGGTAATGATAATTAGAGTGTAACAGGAAGGGACAGAGTGTATAAACATAAGAGTGCATCAGAAAGTGGGGTCAGAGTAGATTAAAATGGTAAAAAGATAAAATTAAAAACTCTTTATCTGAATGCACACAGCTTTCATAACAAGATAGATGAGTTGACAGCACAAATTGAAATAAATGGGTATGATCTGATAGCCATTACAGAGACGTGGCTTGAAGGTGACCAAGGATGGGAACTGAATATTGGAAGGATAGGAAGAAAGGAAAAGGAGATGGGGTAGCTCTGTTAATAAAGGATGAGATCAGTGCAATAGTGAGAAACGATATTGGCTCAGAAGATCAGGATGTAGAATCAGTTTGGGTGGAAATAAGAAATAATAAGGGAAATAAGTCACTGGTGGGAGTAGTCTATAGGCCTCCTAACAGTAGCTACACTGTAGGACAGAGTATAAATCAGGAAATAATGGAGTACTGCATGGTTGATTTTAATCTTCATATAGATTGGATAAATCAAATTGGCAAAGGTAGCCTCGAGGAAGAGTTCATAGAGTGTATTCGGGATGGTTTCTTGGAACAATACATTGTGGAACCAACCAGGGAGCAGGCTATTTTAGATCTGGTAATGTGTAATGCGATAGGATTAATTAATGATCTCATAGTAAAGGATCGTCTAGGGAAGAGTGATCATAGCGTGTTAGAATTTCAAATTCAGTTTGAGGGTGAGAAACTTGGGTCTCAAACTCGTGTCCTGAAGTTAACTAAAGGCAATTACAAAGATATGAAGACAGATTTGGCTAAAGTGGACTGGGAAAATAGATTAAAGGGTAAGACGGTAGATAAGCAGTGGCAGATATTTAAGGAGCTATTTCGTAACACTCAGCAAATTCCAGGGAGAAAGAAAGACTCTAAGAGAAGGTTGAACCATCCGTGGCTAACTAAGGAAACAAAGGATGGTATCAAATTGAAAACAAAGGCATACAATGTTGCGAAGGTAGGCCAGAGGATTAGGAACTTTTTAGAAAGTAGCAAACGATGACTGAGAAGCTGATAAAGAGAGAGAGGATAGATTATGAGAGTAAAGTAGCAAGAAATATAAAAACAGATAGTAAGAACTTCTACAAGTATATAAAATGGAAGAGAGTAGCTAAAGTAAACATTGGTCCTTTAGAGGATGAGACTGGGAAACAGGGAAATGGCAGACATTGAACAAATATTTTATATCGGTCTTCATGGTAGAAGACATTAAAAGCATCCCAATAATAGATAATCAAGGGGTTATAGGGAGGGAGAAACATTAAAACAATCACTATCACTGGAGAAAAAAATACTAGGAAAACTAATGAGACTAAAGGTGGGCAAGTACCCTGGACCTGATGGCCTGCATTCTAAGGTTTTAAAAGAAGTGGCTGCAGAGATAGTGGATGCATTGGTTGTAATCTATCAAAATTCCCTGGATTCTGGAGAGGTCCTAGCAGATTGGAAAACCACAAATGTAATGCTCCTATTTACGAAAGGAGAGAGACAGAAAGCAGTAAACTATAGATCAGATAGACTAACATCTGTCATTGGGAAAATGCAGGAGTCCATTATTAAGGAAGTAGTAACAGGACATTTAGAAAATCATAACACAGTCAAGCAGAGTCAGCATGGTTTTATGAAAGGGAAATCATGTTTGACAAATTTGCCAGAGTTCTTTGAGGATGTAACGAGCAGAGTGGATAAAGGGGAATCAGTAGATGTAGTATATTTGGATTTCCAGAAGGCATTCGATAAGGTGCCACATAATGCCACATTACTGCACAAGATAAGAGCTTAAGGGGTTGGGGTAATATATTAGCATGGATAGAGGATTGGCTTACTAACAGAAAACAGAGAGTCGGGATAAATGCATCATTTTCAGGTTGGAAAACTGTAACTAGTGGGGTGCCACAGGGATCAGTGCTGGGGCCTCAACTATTTACAATCTATATACATGAGTTGGATGAAGGAATTGAGCGTAATGTAGCCAAATTTGATGATGATACAAAGATAGGTGGGAAAGCAAGTTATGAGGAGGACACAAAGAATCTGCAAAGGGATAGAGATAAGCTAAGTGAGTGGGAAAATATTTGACAGATGGAGTATATTGTGGGATAATGTGAGTTTATCCACTTTGGTAGAAAAAAATATTATTTAAATGGAGATTACAAAATACTGCAGTACAGAGGGATCTGAGGGTCCTTGTACATTAAACACAAAGGGCCGTAATAGCCCACTGCCTGAAATGAATCGCACCTACCACTCTTGAAGTGTCCTGGCTGCCCCAATGCATGGGGCGCCGCTCCCGCGGGGCAATTTTTGAAAGGGGCAATTCCTGGAAGGGGTCGCCGCCGGTTGGTAAGGGGTCGGTGCTTGCACGCTGCGGCAGGAAAACGGGCGGAGCAGTCCCCTACACCGCTGCAAAATGGAAGACGGGCAATTTCAAAAATGGCGGCCCCTCCGCAGAGACTCCACACCGACCCATGGCTGCCGCTTTTAGTGGCCACAGGCCTTATAGAAAGGGGCAATTTCAGCCCCAAAAAGGTTAGCATGCAGGTACAGCAAGTAATTAGGAAAGCAAATAGATTGTTGGCCTTTATTGTAAGGAGGATGGGGTTTAAAAGTAGGAAACTTCTGCTACAACTGTTGGTGAGACCACACCTGGTGTACTGCATATATCCCTTCTTATTTAGGAGGGATATATGCAGGAGGCAGTTCAGAGAAGATTCATTGGTTGATTCCTGAGATGAAGGGGTTGTCCTATTAAGAAAGGTTGAGCAGGTTGGGTCTATACTCATTGGAGTTTAGAAGAATGAGAGGTGATCTTATTGAAATGTATAAGATTTTGAGGAGGCTTGACAGGGTAGATGCAGAGAGGATGTTTCCCCTTGTGAGGGAATCTAGAACTAGGGGGCATAGTTTCAGAATAAAGAGTCGCCCATTTAAGATGGAGATGAAGAGGTATTTCTTCTCTCAGAGGCTCGTGAATCTGTGTAATTCTCTATCCCAGAGAGCTGTGGAGGCTGGTTCATTGAATACATTTAAGGTGGACATAGACAGATTTTTGAATGATAATGGGATCAAGGGTTATGGGGAACGGGCAGGAAAGTGGAGTTGAGGCCAAGATCAGATCAGCCATGATCTTATTGAATGGTAGCGCAGGCTCGAGGGGCCAAATGGCCTACTCCTGCTCCTATTTCTTATGTTTTTATGTCCATTTATCTGCTCTATCCTGCTATTTCTATACTCACTCACGTGTGGCTCCAGGAGTAATCCAAAGATGGCTACTTTTGAGATCCTGCTTTTTAAATCTCTTTCCTAGCTACCTAACATCTGCCTGCAGGACCTCATCCCTATTTCTACCTATGTCATTGGTACCAATATGGACCATGACTTCTGGCTGTTCACCCTCCCCCAGACATGGAAAAGTTTTATGCTGCCACTGGGTGTTTAAGCAGGAAAGTGCTCCATTCCCCACTCTGATGAACATTTAAAAAACTGCTTTCAAAGTTAAATTTGCATTTTCTATGATTATGTTTGTACTCAGAGTAGTGTTTTTTTTTTACTCTATATATAGTTTGCTTGAAGGGAACTTCAGAGTGGAAGGGCATACTGGGCATTATTGTATAAAGTCTGTGTTTAAAATCACCACAAGGAAATTCTACTCACAAATTCAGTTTTTTCCACTCCCCCATCTCAATTTAAAACAGCAAATAACTGAAACCTTTACCTAATATCACCTGGTTGTGTAATTGCTGTTCACAGTTACAACTATAGATCACAAGTTGCACTTTCTACCCAGAATGTAGGTTGTTAGAAGTAAAAATTAAGATGTAATTTAATTGTTTATTGAAAATGCTAGAGGACCATAAACAACTTAAAAAGGGGTCATTGTGTCCTTTAATGGAAACGTCCCAGTCGGCATTATGCGTTCTATGATCCTTTTGTTTTGTCGTAGGTTCCAGCTCCCTTGTAATTCCCCACATAGCCTGTGTTTACTGATATGTCTTCCCTGCCACTCATCCCTTTGCCTTTGCCGCTCTCATCAAAGCGTTCCTTGTGGGATCCCGTGTACTTAGAGGTGTCTGTTAATCTCTCAACACCACCTCCTTTAGTTGCAACCTAAAAGGAGAAATGACATGCTTTATTAGACTTGAAGATATAGATAAGGATAGATATCTGTCTGCTTACAAAAAAGTCAGTCATTTTTATAATAAATTTGTGTTGCACTCACATAAGATGCTATGGATTCAACAACTTTTTGACTAAAAAACACAAAGAAAATAAATGCTTGCATTAACCATATGTGCCAGAAAGGCAAGGAGCACAGGATGGCGAGCTAATACACATTTGAGGAAAGGTTAGAAGGGATATTTAAGGGGTCAGTACCAGGCCCTATCTATGCTCGTAGTCCACATAGGGATAAACAACATGTAAAGAAATAATATAGGGGCCTTAAGAGGATTGACTCAAAACTTATGGTATATTTTCAGTGTTTGAGAATAAAATTAATGATATAAATAATTGGCTGGAAACCTGGTGTCAAAGCAACAATAGTACCTTCATAAATAACTGGGAATGCAACCAGAATAAAAAGCACTGATACAGCAGGGATGGGTTTGACTTTAGTCGTATAGGAACAAAGAGAGCGGTGAGGAACATTAAGATAGTACTGGAAAATCATTTCAACTAGATAGGTCATGATAGGTCTGAGAGATAACCAGATTCAAGGCAGGAGGGATCATGGAGAAAAAAATAACCTGCAGGTGGGTTCCATCACTGTAGCCCTAAGAAATACACAGTACAGAAGCTCAGGAATAAGCTAGCACTGAGGGGCATGAAAGAAGGCAAATCTACACTGCGGTGCTTCTATATGAATGAGAGAAGCTTTTGAAATACGATGACAGAATTGGATGCTGTTGTGCTGGTAGGGTACTTACTACAAGTGGTGGGAATATCAGAAATATAGCTAAACCCAGACGATTGATCTTTATTAAGAAAGTGACAACCCAAGATGACTGTGGTAAACCTACGACATGTACCTTCAAAAGGAATCTGATAAAATCCCACACAAAAGATTATTAATTAAGCTCAAAGCTGTGAAAATTCGTGGCAAAACTTGGATATGAATAAGAAATTGGCTGAATGGTAGAAAACAATGGGTACTGGTTCGAGGGTAATGTCAGGGTTGGGGAGGGTGTGGTGGGGAATACTGAGTATGATGCCCCATGAATCAATGTCGGGGTCATTACTGTTTCAAATTTATAATTTACATCAATGACTTGGATTCTGAAATTCAATGCAAATTGGTTACAGTTTCAGGTGATAGGAGTTGGAGGAGCCTTGTAATTGAAAAACGTAACCCAAAATGAGCTAAAGAAGATATGTGAATGGGCCAAGCAATGGAAGATGAGGTTTAAGAATTGCACATAGTAATCAAAAATGAGTGATATGCATACCACATGAATGGTGCGCTGAAATAGCTAAGGATGAAGTTGAAAGAGACCTAGGAGTCTTAGTAGACTCAATACTTAATATGTCTTGGTGGGCTCAATATTAAAAGAGCAGCAATCAAAAAAGCTAATCGAATGTTGAACTGCATAGCTAAAACAGGAGAATACAAGTCAGAGGAAGTTGCTCTGGTCAGACCGCACCTTGAGTACTGCATCATGTTCTGATTGACAAGGAATAGGGAGACATTCAAATGCTGGAAGCAGTGCCAAGAAGAGCCATGAGGCTGCTCACTAGTATCAGGGTCTGAATTATGAGGGGAGACTGGGGAGACCGGGGAGACCGGGGAGACCTGTTTTTTTTAAATCTGGAAAGGAATATTCTAGGCAGTGATCTTATAAAGGTAGGAAATATAGTGAATGGCATGTGTAAGAGGGTAAAAAGTACACTTGAGTAAGAAGCATAAGGGAATTAGGAGGTTCTGAGGAATCGGGAGTTCCTCTGTCTGTCAGTATGGATTGTAATATTGACCGATTATGTAAAACTCACTTATGTATGTAAAGCACGCTTATACACTCGCTTATATTGGGTTAAGAAGAGGGAGGCAGCAATGCCTGATGATTAATGAACCATCTTAAGTAGCCAACGCTTCATTGACCCTTAGCACAGAAAATAGAAGATGAAAACATACACTCAGAATTGAATAACAAGTGCAGCGAAGAATCAACATCCTAGAAAGATACCATACCCTGGGAAGCAAGGTCAATCAACACATCATGAGAAACTGAGGCAAAGTTGAACACATTCCAGAAGGGTGACACCATGGGAGATGGACAGGTGGGGGGAACCACTCTGAGCCAGTCTGAGCAGTAGGCCAATTGGTGGTTTTGTGGGAAAACTGTACAATTGTAATTGTAAAACCTCTGATCGAGGAAGTGTTCATCGGAACATTTCCCAAGCATGTTCGAATAATAAACCGGTTAACCAAGGTTTTTTCTGCGTGATTCCATGTTCGCTTTACAATACGGGCAGGTGTCAATTCCTCAGATCAGGGAGTCCACCTTGAGGAAGGGAAGTCTTCTTTTTACAACAGCATGGAAAAGGTTAATCTGGAATAATGCGTTAAATTAAACAGTAGGAGTAGGAACATTATGGGCCGCCCCGACCTGTGTGAGAACATCACCTCAGGTCGGGGCTATAAATAGAGCTGGAACGCCGGGCCCTGGTATATCGTGGGCGAAGATGCGGCGAATGAGTGTACGGGGCTCAGAAGAGCTGAAGGCCCAGGGGCAGCACGGGCTAGTTCACAGCAGAGCAGGTCTCCATCGTCCTGGTTTAACCCTTGCAATGGAGGACCCGATGTTCCAAGACCTAGCTCTGTCAAGCCCGTGTGGTGGCTGTTGTGCAACGGTCACCACATGTTAAAAAAATCCACGCACAGGCATCTTCCACCCCTTCAATTGGAGTTCAGGATTGGAACATCGGGTCCTCCATTGAAACATCTGTGAACTCTTGTGGAAGCAAGTCATCCTCATTCGAGGGACCGCCTATGATGATGATGAGGAGTAGGACAAGGAGACATGTGTTCAAATTAGCTATAGGAAACTTTAGGGCCTAGAAATTAGGTGCATTTGCGCCTCCTGTTAGCGCAGGCTCTAACAGGACGCAAATGCGTTAGCGATCGGGCGCAGTGCTGACAACGATTCCCGCCATATTGGACAGGAGTGGATGAACTGGTAATGTGTAGTGTGATTGTTAAACCTTTGTTAATAAACCAGCTAGTTCTTAATAGCAATGTGTTATTATGACTTCTTAAACAAAGAACCCATGAAGTAAATACATTACAGTAGGAGCTACAGCATTGTGCCTCTGCGCCTGTAGATCGTGACGTCATTGATGTCATGTATTCAACTGTCATTGTAATCCATGTATAAACTGACATAAGTCGGACACCGTAAGAACACTGACCACTAGGTAGTGAACTTGTGAGAGGCACTCCTAACTTGGACTTTCAGGGATAAAAGGGGAAGCTCCACCCATCTTCTCCACTTCAGTGCTGGCAAATAAAGGCTACTAGTCACAGATTGACCTTCTCTCTAGTATGGGCCTCGTGTGCATTTTTACTGTATAGTAAGGACATATTATTGGCGACGAGGATGGAATCCCAATATCAATGGAGCTAGACACGGGGGCCAGCCAGTCTCTGATGAGTATCAAACAGTTGTGGGCTTCCAAGGCTTGGAGGCCAAAATTATTGCCGATTGACGCACAGCTACGGACATATAGGGCCCAAGTTTCCACACGATAAAAAACGGGCGCCCCTCCGAGCTGGGCACCCGTTTTTCACGCCTAAAACGGCGCCTAAAAAAAAAATAGCGATTCTGGAGCGTTTTGCAGCTCCTTGTCTGCCTGGCGTGGTGCCCAGGGGGGCGGAGCCTACACTCGCGCTGATTTTGTAAGTGGGAGGGGGCGGGTACTATTTAAATTAGTTTTTTTCCTGCCGGCAACGCTACGCGTGCGCATTGGAGCGTTCGTGCATGCTCAGTGTGAAAAAAACATTGGCACTTGCCCATTTTTGTAGTTCTTTGTAGCTGTTTAATTTTTGAACATTTTTTTAATAAAAGCACATTGCCATCAGCACATCAGCACTTGCAGCCTTCTCACTGTCTCCTCCCCCCACCCCCGCGGGTAGAACGGGCACCTCCCCCCCACCCCCCGCGGGAAGAACGGGCGCCTCCTCCTCCCTCCTCCCCCCCCCCCCCCACCGCAGGAAGAACGGGCGCCTCAGGCTGACTGCAGCATTCTCTGTGCCTGAAGCACTTTCACACAGGTAGGAGGATGGTTTATTTAATCTTTTCTTTGCTTATAAATGTTTATTCAGGTTGGATTTATTTGTATAATATTTGTAGAAGTATAAATAAGGATTTATTGCTGAATTTAATGAGTTCCCTTCCGCCCCCCCCCCTCCCCCCCACCTCGTTCTGGACGCCTAATTTGTAACCTGCGCCTGATTTTTTAATGTGTAGAACAGGTTTTTTCAGTTCTACAAAAATCTTCACTTGCTCCATTCTAACTTAGTTTGGAGTACGTTTTCACTGTGGAAACTTTGAAATCAGGCGTCAGTGGCCGGACACACCCCCTTTTGAAGAAAAAATTCTGTTCCAAAGTAGAACTGTTCTACCTGACTAGAACTGCAGAAAAAAAAATGTGGAGAATTGCGATTTCTAAGATAGTCCGTTCTCCACCAGTTGCTCCTAAAAATCAGGCGCAAATCATGTGGAAACTTGGGCCCATACAAAGGAGATCATTCCGGTGCTAGGCAGTGCCATGGTAGTCATGACCCACAAAGATTCAGAGAACAGGTTGCCACTCTGGATTGTCCCGGGGGACCGTCCCGCTCTACTGGGGAGGAGTTGGCTTGCTGTCATGAACTGGAAATGGGACGATGTCAATGCAATTTCTTCTGTGGAGCGAATGTCACGCTCTCAGGTCCTGGACAAATTTGACTCATTATTTCAACCCGGCATCGGCACTTTCATGGGGACCAAGGTAGTGATTCACATAAACCCGGACACCAGGCCTGTACACTACAAGGCCAGAGCGGTGCCGTACGTGATGCAGGAAAAGATAGAAGGCGAATTGGACCGCCTGCTGAGGGAAGGCATCATCTCACCAGTCGAATTCAGTGACTGGGTGAGCCCGATTGTGCCGGTGCTCAAGGCGAATGGGTCGGTCAGGATATGTGGTGATTACAAGGCCACCATCAATTGGGTGTCACTCCAAGACCAGTTCCCACTACCGAGAGCGGATGCTATCCCGGTGGCAAACTTTCTTCAAAATTGGACCTGACCTCACCTTACATGACCCAGGAGCTGGCGAGTGAGTCGAAGAAGCTGACCACCATCACGACACACAAGGGGTTGTTTGAGTACAACAGATGTCCGTTCGGGATTCGTTTGGCCGCCGCGATCTTTCAACCAAACATGGAAAGTCTCAAGTCGATTCCAAGGACGGTGGTTTTTCAAGACGACATCCTCATCACGTTGCGATACTGAAGAACACCTCCCCAACCTGGAAGAGGTGCTACGCAGACTGGACTGGGTAGGTCTGCGACTGAAAAAGGCAAAGTGCGCCTTCCTAGCTTTAGAGGTAGAATTCCTGGGGATGAGGGTAGCAGCAGACGGGATCAGACCTACTGCGTCCAAAACGGAAGCGATCCAGAGAGAACCCAGACCCGTAACACGATGGAGCTGCGTTTGTTCCTGGGGCTCCTGAACTATTTTGGAAACTTTCTTCCCAATTTGAGCACGCTGTTAGAGCCGCTACACGTGCTCCTATGCAAAGGTCGCGAATGGGTCTGGGGGGACAGCCAGGAAAGGACTTTTGATGGAGCATAACAAATTGCGTGCTCTAACAATCTGTTAACGCTATATGACCCATGTAAGAAACTTGTTTTAACGCGCGATGCGTCGTCCTATTGGGTCGGGTGTGTGTTGCAGCATGTGAATGCCAAGGGTCAGTTACAGCCGGTAGCTTATGCCTCCAGAAGTCTGTTCCAGGCAGAAAGGGCTACGGGATAGTAGAAAAGGAAGCGCTTGCATGTGTATATGCAGTAAAAAAAATGCACCAGTACCTGTTTGGCAGGAAATTTGAGCGGGAAAGTGGGATTTAAACCACGTAAGCATGGCCACTAGCAGCACAGACAAGAGGTACTGTGTTGGTGATGATTGGGACGATTTTATTGAGAGACTACAGCAAAGTTTCGTTACGAAGGAATGGCTGGGACAGGATTCAGCCGGCAAACGTAGGGCTCATCTCCTGACGGTTTGTGGATCCAGGACGTACTCCCTGATGAAGGACCTTCTAGCGCCAGAGAAGCAGGCGGACAAGACTTTTAAAGAGCTCAGTAAGTTGATCGGGGAACACTTTAAACCGGCAAGCAGCATGCACATGGCGAGACACCGGTTTTACACGCACCGGCGGCGAGAAGGGCAAAGCGTTCCAGACTTCGTGGCAGACCTCCGGCAACTGGCAAGCCTATGTAAGTTCCCAGATGCATGCAGTGCGGAGATGCTGCAAGACTTTTTTTTATTGAGGGCATCGGGCATGCTGGGGTTTTCAGGAAACTGATTGAGACCAAAGACTTGACCCTGGAAACAGCGGCTTTGATGGCCCAGACATTTATTTCAGGGGAGGAAGAGACCAGAATGATGTTTGACAAAAATCTTAGTTTAAATGCAGCAAATGGACAGGGAATCAACATTGTTGACGCGGCACACAGTTCTCTAGGCAGACAGGGACAATCGGACGTGCCCGAGCATGTAGTCGAACCTAAAGGGGGAATTCAACAGAGACAATGGCTAGCTGAACGGCAAATCATGCCATCGCAAGGGACAATGCGGCTAGTAATGGGGCCATCAACACCTGTCAATGGTGCATTTAAGGACAGTTTCAGAGACAGTCAGAGATGATCAACTGGTAATGGACCTTTTGTTTCCAACAATGGCTCATGTTGGAGGTGTGGAGGCAAACACAGCCAGAACTTGCAGGTATCAGCAATATACCTGCAGAAATTGCAATGTCAGCGGTCACTTGGCGCGCATGTGCAGGAAGCCTGCAGCCAGGTTGATGTACGAGGAGGACGGGCCTGATGTAAGCCCTACGAGGCCAAATGGACATGGGGGGAAATCGCTGGAAGCTGAAGTTCCGCGAGTTCATATGGAGCACATATACAGTTCATACACCAGGACGTCACCGATAATGATGAAAGTGCTCCTCAATGGCATCCCAGTATCAATGGAGCTAGACACACGGGCCAGCCAGTCCCTGATGAGTATCAAACAGTTCGACAAGTTGTGGGTGTCCAAGGCCAGGAGGCCAAAATTATTGCCAATTAACGCACAGCTGCGAGGGCGCGATGTACTGATGTCAATGACCCTGTCTTTGTCCTCAACTATGCTGCAGGGACCAAATGGCTCACAGGCACTGTGAGTGCCAAAGAGGGGAATAGGATTCTGGTAGTTAAACTTACCAATGGACAAATCTGCCGCAAACACGTGGATCAAACAAAAAGGAGGTTCAGCAACCCCATAGAAGAAGCAGAGAAAGAACACGATGTAGAGTTTACTCCACCACAGGTGACCGAACACCGGAACCAAGTGGAGGAGAGCCCAGTCACTGTGGGCAGTCCGGACAGGCCTGAGGCACCGCAAACAGCAGACACTCAGGCCAGCGCCCAACAACCGGAGCCCCAACTCAGGCGCTCTACAAGGGAGCATAAACCACCAGAGAGACTTAACCTGTGATCCCAATAAGACTTTGGGGGGGGGGGGGGGGGGGGAGGTGATGTCATGTAGTCAACTGTCATTGTAATCCATGTATAAACTGACCTAAGTTGTACACCGTGAGAACACTGACCACTAGGTGGTGAACTTGTGGGAGACACTCCTAACCTGGACTTTCAAGTATAAAAGGGGAAGCTCCACCCATCTTCTCCACTTCAGTGCTGGGAAATAAAGGTTACTGGTCACAGAGTGACCTTCTCTCTAGTATGGGCCTCATGTGCATTTGTACTGTATAGTAAGGACATATAAATCAGCATTCGCGTCACCTCGTTAGCGCTTTGGCCCAGAAATTGACTTTCATCCCCTGCAGCAGTGCTAGACAAAAACATCACTGGCCGCTACCAGGGCGATGATTAAAGGCGAGGTGGCTGAGATAAGTTTTTTAAAAATCTTACCTTTGTTTTCGCTGTTTTACTCCGTTTTCTTCACTGGGTCCTGCCCACGATTGCAGAGCTCGGCACTCTGCTTGTGCCGGGCTGACCACGCGTGTCCCCCGCTCCCTTGGTGGTTCAGGTAAGTGATTCGTTAATTCAGAGCCTGCAGCGATGGCCCTTCCCTCTTTGCCCTTGTATGTGGCAGCGCTGCACGGCCCAGTGTGCTGAAGTGTGCGCCCCGCCCCGTTAGTGCTCCAAGAAGGAAATGGACTGCTTGATTTAGTGCTCCACATCTTTCCTGGAGTGTTAAACACAATTTTTTGCGAGTGGGGAAACCTTAGTGCCGAGCACTAAGTTTCCCGCCTCTCAAAGGTTACCGCCCCCAAACGAAGCAATAATCAATTTCTTACCCTAGGACTGATATCAGGAGGTTCTTTTTCATGCAATGAGTGAATAAACGTCCAAGCAGAGTGATAGAGGCAAAAACTCTGGAATCATTTAAGAAACAACTTGACGCAGTAATGGGGTGAGTGTAGGCTTGCTTTGGATTGTTGAATTAAGATGGGCCAAATGGTCTTCCTCATCTGTAAGTATTACTTTTGTTGGTTGCCTTTAAAGCTATACCGCTAGTTAAGGGCAGAAGTGTGTGGATCAAGGTCATGGGACAGAATGACACTATTCCAGGTTGTAGCATGAGAGAGAAGAGTGACCCTTTTTGACATGGGGAACATGCTCCAGATACGAATAGTGCCAGAGCAGCCTAGGAGGAGGTTGCTGAAGGAGTGCATGCTGTCTCACCTATGCACTGATCCTGGCAGCAGGTGAGGAAGACATCTGCTGGTTTTCACAAGCTGTCACAGTACCTGCGCTCGCACTTTGCCTAACCTTGCACACAATATGTGTTAATCACACTTCTTTGTGCACTTGGAATATCACAAATGGTCAATGCACAACAACCTGTCTACTGTTCACCTACTTTCCAAATGTACAGACAGGCTCATTTTTTTGCAGGGCACTCTATATTGCTGTCGCGCCAATGTATTTGGCCAGTGTACCATTAAATATGGCAATCAAAAGAATACCAAGCATGTAGCCAACACAAGCAATGTGCATGCAGCATGTTCAGTGATTCACATTAGGTAATTGCTAGGCTGGATAGTTGGGTGACACACATCTTATCTCATATTCCTCATTCCAACATGAGTACAATTAAATTTAACTTGCTGGAGAAGGCCACACATAACAGGCGGCTGTGTATGCAGACTAGAGAAGTTCACCTGATCTAAGATTTTTGACTCTTTATGAAGAGAGGTCACTCAAAATTCTGAGCCTATACTCAGGGGGAATGAGTGGGGGCAGGGTTGGAGGGGAAGTCAGAGGCCTCCCCCAAGTTCATGCCTACTATCATCCTTTGCTTTTGCTTTAATATCTTGCTATTCACTTATTCATTCATGGCCTCAAACTGGCATACATTGTAGCTCATCAGCATAACACACTGGAATACCTTGCCATATAAGCGCTGTATCAAGGGGTATCTTGTTGGCAGCATTCCAAAATATGTTCTTTGAACCTCGAGGTGGCAAAGAGGAGTTAGCAGAGCCCAAAGTCCACCCTGAACTAAGCATCTCATGGCACCCTGAATCACACACTCCCACAGCATGTTCAGTGATTCACATTAGTTAATTGCTAGGCTGGATAGTTGAGTGACACACAGTGGCAAGACCCCATTCCAGAGGGTTCAGTGGCAGACAGGAAGATTTGGTGAATCACTGCACATGAATTAATAGGAGCAGGTGGAGGTGGTTTGGAGAAACCCTAATATAGTGTATTTGAACTAGTTGGGTTATTAGCAAAAGGTTTAACAATCACACTACACATTAACAGATCATCCACCAGGCTCACAACCACCTGCCTCATTGTGGATCCCTTAAACCCAACTGGCTGGGGTTTTATTGAGTCTTATGAACATTACATAACTGGCTAAGCCACTCACAACTCAACAGTTCTACAAATCTGTGAGCATACTCACAGGTGCATACATTGGGCTCAAATTTCCCCAGGAGTTGCCCCGCTTTTTTTGGAGCAACTTAAAAATCACAAATTTCCCCATTTAACTTGCTCCAGTGTAAATCAGTTAGTTAGGTTTTTTCTTTAAGTTTAGTTTTTTTTCTCCAAAAGGGGGCGTGACCCACCACTTACACCTGTTTTGGCCATGGAAGCAAATTTGGCCAGCTGAAAGTTACTCCAAACTAACTTAGGCCAGTGTATGTGGCCACTTTTTTAGGCACAGAAAAACCTTACTTGCATTTAAGAAATCAGTGCAGGTAGCCAGAGATTGGGGGGGGGGGGAGAAGAGAACGTGAGTTAGAGGATTCCAAAGCTCTAAAGACCTTCACAACATCAGCACAACATTACAACATTTTCAGCACAACAGCTGCACAACATCACCACAAATAAATGAAAGATAAATCAGCCACAGAAAATAGAGCAGTCCTAACTTGCCCTAAATGTTGCGTGGTCCTAATGGAGGATGATTCAGTTTTGATGCAAAATATCTTTTATTGTGAATTTTAGTGAACTGCAACGATACAAACAACAACAACAGCCACAGCAGGAAAGAAAGTCTGCATCCATCCCTCACCCACATCTCAGCTATCCAGCTCTCTTTTCCACTCTCTCAGCCACCCAAAAATCAATATTCAGAACTCACCTTTATATATGCTCCATAGCCACTTATTCTGAGGATGCTCTCCCTTTAATTGACCCATTGCCAAGCTTCCTGTTACACTGTGTATGCGCGCAGACTGAACTGCCCATTGTGGATGCGCGCACACTCAAACGGTCATGCGTGCCCCTGCCGGCACTGCACAACACGCTGGGCCCAAACCCACCCCCCTGACGGCCGTGCTCAGCAAGCGCAGTCTAAGCTCCACCCCCCCCCCAGACTCTGCTGTGCGATGCCAATGGTTCCGGACGACGAGGGAGCGGCCAAATTAAGAGGTAGATTTTGGGCACTTTTTTTCCTCCAGGAAGTTGGTGCACCAGATCGAGAGACGCCGCTCTAAGCGGCTGGGGAAATTTGGGCCCATTATACCTAACCTATTGGCTGCATGGTATTTCAAAGGTATCACAGTTCCAATGGTTAGCCTTGCTCCTCTCGTAGCTATCCACCAAGTAGTCTGACGTGTGAAATAATGGTGGCACTATTAATTGCTACAAACTAAAGGAATAATGAAACTACCAGGTACTAGTAACCTGGTGACAAAATTACATCTCATCCAGCCACATGTCATACAGCAGTCACTCATATGGTATCTGATGTCAGCAGCCATTGACTTTTCATCATGTGCATAATGGTAACGTTACCCATTCTTAATATAGCACTTCTAAATCATCTCTTCACTCTCCCACAGGTCCATCAAGTACACCCGCCCCCTACCCACCTTCCAGCTAGAGGAGGAAGACGACTCCTCAGAGGAAGATCCAGTCTCTGAGAGTCCACCATCAGCAGACCCAAGCGCACCCAGCACCAGCGCAGATACACACACCTCGATGGGTCCTGTGTGAGGTAGAGTAGTGTTGTCACCCGGTGCCTCACACTTCACGAGTGAGCAAGAGTGTCATGTATCCTACATGGTTACTGCTTCTACTATTACAAGGTATGCCACCAGAGGGCACCGCAGTGGGAGACTTGCAGGTTACCTGTACGGTGCCCTGGCCTAGTATAAAAGGCAGGCCACCATGTGTGATCCTCACTCTGGAGTTATCAATAAAGGTCTAAGGTCAGTACAGTTCAAGTGGAGTCATTATCAGAGCATCCAAAGACATAACAATTGGCGACGGGATTACGGGAAAATGGCTATCTTTGGTATGTTGCAGCAGTTCGCCGATGGTGATGATTGTGATGCCTTTGTGGAGAGGCTCGACCATTTCTTCACAGCAAACAATCTGACAGGCGACAATCCGGCCACATTGGCTGAGGTATCCTGCTAACCAGTTGTCTATGGCCTTGTCAAGGACTTGCTGGCACCAGCGAAGGCAACGACCAAGACATACGAGGAGCTTGTAACGCTGATCCAACAGCAACTCAAGCCCAAAGAGAGCATCCTCACAGCCAGACACTGGTTTTGCACCCATCGATGGCCCGAAGGCCAGAAAATCACGAAATATTCTGCAGACCTCAGGAGGCTGGCGGCACCGTGTGATTTTGGCGATCACCTCACCGAAGCGCTGCGGGATATCTTTGTCATTGGAATAGGCCATGAGGGTCTTCTTCATAAGCTACTGTCTGCGGATACCACAGTCACACTGCAGAAGGCCATCTCCGTGAGCCAGGCATTCATGACCTCGACCTATGGCTCTAGACAGATGACTCATCCTCAGGACTCAAACCGGCAAGTACTGTGCAGAGTGGCGCCTTTAGAGGCTGGACTGTAGAACGTGAACCTTTTCAGGAATAGAGAACAGGCCTCCAAGTCCCTTAACTCAGAGTCCGCCGAGGGCTAATGGAGTAGCTCCATGCTAGTGTTTTGGAGGGAATCACAGGGCTCACCAGTGCCGCTTTAAAGACTATGTGTGCAAAGGCTGCAGCACAAAGGGTCACCTCCAGCGAATGTGTAAAAGAAATATGACTCACTGTGTTGATGAAGAGTCTGCAGATGGCCATGCATCCAGCGCGCATGATGAAGCGACAGTCAGAGAGGCAGCTCAGCCCCACGATGATGTTATAGCATGTTTACCTGCACTACCGCGTGTTCCCCGTTGAGGATTGAAGTCAAGATAAATGGCGTTCTAATCTTCATGGAAGTGGATACGGGGGCGAGCCAGTCAGTAATGAATCAAGAAGTCTTTGAGAGGCTATGGGACAATCAAGCTGAACGATCAAAGTTGGTCTCGGTCAAGCAAAGCTGCGCACCTACACCAATGAACTTATCCCAGTCATTGGTAGTGTGGATGTAAAGGTACTCCATGATGGCGCGTTGCACAAGTTACCTCTGTGGATTGTTGCAGGTGATGGGCCAATGCTACTCGGAAGAAAGTGGATGGAGAAGATCCATTGGAGTTGGGAAGATTTCACCCCGCCAGCGATCGACGTCCTCCGCGCTCAGAGGCAAAACAAGCCCTCACCTGAGGGTGGACCTGGCACCAGAGAGCAGACCAGCACAGCACCCTAGCATAGATCACCCAGCGCGACTGCGTGGAGGTGATTCAGCTGAGACGATCCGAATGCACCTTCCAGGCTCCAGTGGCAAGACTCCAGAGGAAGAAAATAGGATCCAAAGGCGACTTCCCAGCTTCAGTGGCAAAACCCAGGGAGAAGAGGATCACCGCAGTTGACATCGTGGATGGAGGAAAGATGGCGCCCAAACCACGAGGTGATGCACTGAAGAAAAAGATGGCAGTGGCCAGACCATGAGGTGCAGCGTTGATGGAGCAACATGTGGCACTAAACGGAGAAGAGGATTGGGGTAAAGATAGCAAGGCTCTCTTAAAGGAGGCCAGCAACCCACCACACTTAAAGGGACAGTTCCATACTCTCAATCAATGTAATGGCAACTGTGAGTTAGATGTAAAATGTGTAGTTGATGATTAGAGTTGTGTATATGCAAGCAAAGAAAAGGCGCACGATCGCAATCGGAGCCACAGGTTATATACAATGAGTAATGAAATGTTGTGCGATGTAGGATTTCAACTGCATTCAGTCAATGCAGCGGGCAGACACCCATCGGGAGCACACAGGTCCAGCGAGCTACCCAATGTAGTAGCCTGCGTCCCTGGGACCAGAGTCATGCACCATGGAGTGTGACCACAAGCAGCCAATACATACAAGCTGCAGAGCAAACAAGCTCAGGAGGGCAACGGCACCGGTATTGATACCTTGCCCCAGGTTGGCTCCACCCGTCAGGCACCCGATGGCACCAACCGTCATGAGCCTGAAAGAGCAAACCATGCTAAGGCACAGCCCCCGGACCCTATCGCCACCAAGGCCATACCCGGGGATGAAGGGTCACCCGCAACAGTTCTCCAAAATGGCACCGGGACCAGCCAGGATCCCAAACCAAACAACGCCCAGGCCAGCGCGTCAGCAGTTCCCTGCGCACTGCTAGACAACTGCTTCTCAGGGAGCAGCAGCAACCCAGGGCGCAAGGAAAGGACAGGGAGGTCACAGGAATCTGTGAACCTGCCCGACGCTAGGAGCAACGGCAAAAGCCCTGAGAGCAGGCAACTTGAGCCAACCGGTTTCCCACTGCCAGCACTGGGCAATGCGCCACCACCAGACTACCTGGACACCATCCAGCAGCTCTGGCACTAGCTTGTCCTCATGCATTGGTGCTGACACCTGTACCGATTCCAAGTATGTATCAAGAATGTATCTCACCAGTTGAGTGTACTTGCCTCACAACCGTACCACAGATGTAATGATGTAAACGCAATTTTTTTTTTCTGGACTTGAATGTACATGAACGTAATGAGCCACCGGCATAATCGATATGTGGGGGGGGAGAGAATGGAGTGGTCATGGACACACAAACAGAAACCACCAGCGCTCTACTGCCAACAAAACACCACCCACTCACCTAAGGTAGAAATGACCCGTCAAGGGACAACCAGATAAGGGATAAGCCCAGAGCACAGTTAATGCAGAGGCGATTTGCACTAAAGGCTTGGGGGAGAGTGATGTCATGTATCCTACATAGTTACTGCTTGTACTATTACAAGCTGTGCCGCCAGAGGGCACTGCAGTGGGAGACTTGAAGGTTACCTCTACTAGTATAAAAGACAGGCCACCAGGTGTGGTTCTCACTCTGGAGTTATCAATAAAGGACGAAGGTCACTACAGTTCAAGTACAACACATTGCCTCGTGGAGTCATTATCAGAGCATCCAAAGATATAACAAAGAGCAGATGGTGTTGACAGGGACAGCAGGGGAGACTCCTCACCGGAGGGCACAGGACGCTCCAGGTACTGCTCAGCTGCATGCAGATGCTGGGCCTCGGGGGCCATCGAGAAAGAGGGTGATCTTGGAGGAGCAGCAACAATTGCAGGAGGCTCTGGCAAATTTTGCAGCCACGGTGTTTACAAATGTGCAGAGAATGGAGGAGTCCATCACCAACATGAGTACCACCATGTCGCAGGCGATGGTGACAATTTGCTGTTTCACCTGCATGGAGCAGCAAATGCGCCAGTCACATGAGCACATGCTAGCAACTGACAACAATGGTAGAGGCTCATAGACCTCCTCTCTGGAAGGGATATAAATGCAGACTTGGGCATTCATCGCCCCACTGCTGTGCAGCAAGGTGCTCTCCAGCAGGGAAGTGTGAGTGGCCCATGAGAGGGATGATGGTGAGAGGGGACATGGACGTGGGGGCTCGTCTCAAAGTGCTTCCACTTCTCCTCCATTGCCTCCCTCTCAGTCAGTGCCCTACATGCTTCCTCGGATCCCGATGGCTGAGTCTGCCCCTGCATAGTTGTAGGAGGAGCAATCTTTGGGGAGGTCCTCTTAAGTTCCAAAACCCAGAGGATATCCTCCAAAAGTATCAAACCAGTCGCAGCAGGGAAGTAAATAGACTGCCACTACCTTTGCTGAAGCCACAGGGGTTCCACCTTGTAGAAGCACTTGGAAAAGAAAAATGACACAAAAGTAGATGTACAAGGGTATGCACATGGGTATATGAACACATTTTAGTGTTAAGCTTTGGTTATTTTTATGACACAGATAAATGTATTTCTTTGCACCACTTTCCGGCCTTGTCCATTTTTTCCTGCTACCTGGGAAGTGGCTTTATCACTTGGAGTGAATGGTGAGTCATTACTTAACTTTGAGTAATGGGGGTTTGGGTGATAGCAATGGCTTGGTCATTGTAAGGATGCTTTGTGATGTGTTGGGGGGAGAGGGGAACTTAATACAGCATGTGGCAGCCATATGGGTGCATTGCAGCAAGTTAAGTAAATCTGGCCTTGTTGACTGGACTCGCGGGTAGCAATATGCCCACTGCAGGTGCTATCTCCACCTTAGGTTCCTCCTCCTCTTCCTCCTCCTTGTCTTCCACCTGCTCCTCCTATGAAGAGGCTGTGTGTTCAGTGCCTTGCTCCTCCTGCAGCTCCAATCCTCGCTGCTGCACTATGTTGTGCAGCGCACAACAAACAACTATGATTCTGGAGACCCTGGCTGGTGCATACTGAAGGCTCCTCCAGATCAGTCAAGGCATCTGAAGCACACCTTCAGCATGCCTGTTGCTAGCTCTATGACACATCTGGTGGACATTTGGCTCTCATTATATTGCTCTTTGACCTCAGTACTTGGCCTCCTCAAGGCTGTCATGAGCCACATCTTCAGTGGATAGCCCTCGTCTCCAAGCAATCAGCCGGTATGTCTGCTTGGAGCTGCGAAGAGCTGAGGGAGGCTGCAACTGGTGCAGCATGAAAGAGTCATGAACGCTGCCAGGTCGTCTTCTTAGACAGTCCTTCGTATCGAGGATGAATTGCTTCCACACCAAAAAGGGATGAGTCCACAGGTGATTCAATGAAGGACCTGACAGTCCTGGTCCCGAACTACATATTGAAGGGTGGAAGATGCCTGTGCGTGGATTTTTTTTAACGTGTGGTGGCTGTTGCACACCAGCCACCACACAGGCTTGACAGAGCTAGGTCTTGGTCCAGTGGCAAGGATTAACCAAGTCGACTGGAGACCTGCTCTGCTGCATGGACCTAGTGCACTCACATATTGCAGTGTGGGCTGGCCCATAATCTGGCACACACATGCATGATGATCTTTTTATGATTGCACTTTAAAGGAGTGTGTAAGGGGGAAAAAAGTACACTTGAGTAAGAAGCATAAGGGAATTAGGAGTTTCTGAGGAATCAGGAGTTCTTCTGTCTTACGGTATGGATTGTAATTGACCGGTTAGCTATAACCCGCTTATATATGTAAAGCATGCTTATACACTCGCTTACATTGGGCTCGTAAGCAGGAAATAGCGAAACCTGATGGGTAATGAACCATCTGAAAGAGCCAACACTGCATTGACCCTTAGCACAGAAAATAGAAGATGAAAACTCATTCATAACAGAGAACAAGGACACAAATGAGAAAGATTAGACTAGTTCTCTCGGGAAGAGATAAGGAAGCCAATGTTTTGGGAACAGAGTTACTTCACACATCATAGGGGCTAAGGCAAAGTTCACATCACTGAACAACATGATTGACATGTGATTAGAGATGGACAGAACCACTCAGAGCTAGTCTGATAAGAATCAACAAATCAATGTAACTTTGCTAATAGCAGTAGACCAATCGATTGTAGGAGGGTAGCACCCCTCGAAAAACTGTATAACTGTAATTGAAACCTCTTGTACTTTGAAGGATCCACGTTTGAACTTACCCTTGCATGTGCTTGAAATAAACTAGTTGTACCACAGGTTTCGTTTGACTGATTCCGTGGTCATTACGAGTGTGGCGAGAGCGAGGTGTCAACTCCTTATATCAGGGAATCCACCTCGAGGAAGAGAAGTCTTCCTTCTACCCCAACAGAGTGGAAGCCCTTGCGGTTCACAAACACTCCTGGGTGATAATGGGGTGCCTTGATGGCCACAAGTGCAGTTGATGACGCCCTGCACCTGTGGGAAGCCAGCCAGAGCCGCAAAGCCGAGCGGCCGCTCAGTAACAATGGCTTCAGCAGTGGTAAAGTTGACATAATTGACTGACTTGTCAAACATGGAATTGGTAACCTGTGTGATGCATCTGTGGGCAGCCGACTGAGCGATCCTGCAATTGTCTGGTGCAGATCCCTGAGACAAAGAAGTTGGGGGTGGTGGTGACTGTGACAGCTACTGGTAAGTCATGTCCACCAGGTCCTCTGGGCAGCAGGACTTGTTCCAGCAAGCTACAAATGTCTGTGACGACCTGAGCCTCCTTTGGCACTGATGCTCAGTCATGTCCAGGAAACTCATCCTCTGCCTTTGTTGGGGGTATTACCTCCGGCGTGGGTGCGCCCTGTGCTGACCCCTTCTATCCTTGATGGGAAGGCGGCTGCTGGTGTGGTTGCTGCTGCTGATGTTGCTGCTGTTGGTGTCGGGCTCACCTTGGCCCGATTCTGAGGTCCAAGATGAGACACCATAAGCGGCACCCATGCTGATCGAATAGATGGCAGGTAAAGTGGAGATCAGAGGCACAATCCCTCAAAGTTGGGATAGTTACTAGCAATGTGGTGAGAGTGGCTTCCAGGGCTGCAGAAATAACCTCTGACAGCTCCTGACAGCTAAATATCGGCACAAAATGGAGTCAGCAAGAGCCTTTCCATTAAACAAGGAAGCAGGTGTAATGTGAGAGTATTTGTGTGTTTTTCCAGCTCTCAATTAATGGACTCGCACAATGGCCACAGAGCTTCCGCCTCCCCTTCACAGGCGAGGTTCCCGAGGTGCCTGATTCCCATGCTCCTAAAGTTAAAGCCAAAAGCTGCTGTTAAAAACTCTCTTAAGGGTCTCTCAACAAGCATTTAATTACTTGAATGAGGTCACCTGCTTCTCCCGATCAGGTCCATGACACGACTCCAAATGTGTCTGAGTTAAACGCGGAAGTCGGCAGGATGACAGCAGATTCCCAACACACTGGCAATTTCAGCGATTTTACTGCCGACCCATCTCCAACCCTGTATATTCGTCACCGGGAAAAGTCCTGCCATTATCTGTGCATGAGTATGAGTGAATGTGTGTGAGAGGGCTGTGTTTGTGTGTGCGTGAGCGTGTGTTGTGTGTGAGTATGTGTTTAGCGTGTGTTTGTGTATGTTCGGTGAATGTGGATGCATATATTGTGAGGCGATCCAGTCTATGACATGGCTGTACCACTTCCTAAGGGTCTGACTAAGACCTACCAGAATTTGCCTTGTTCAGATTGGTTCAAGTTTGGACAAGTCATTTTGAGCTCAGCAATTTTAAATCAAAGTTTAGAAACTCAATACAATTGAAAAGACACAAGGAAAACTGATCGAATCTTAATGAAAAGTTTAAATCCAAATTATGTCATTTCAGACCTGAGGTTTGGATTCAGATTGGCTCAACATGCTTACCGTTGTTCCAGCATTAGTCGGATCTCTTCCAGCAATCAGAGCATACATTGAATCGAGTGCCTCCGTTTGATTCATGCCTTTAAATTTCTTGGGAGCGAGTTCTGCCAGAGCCATTTTAAATTCTTCGAAATTGATTACCCGAGCTGATTTGGATCTGAAATTAAAACATGACTGTAGATCAACACACTTTGCTCAGCTTCTAGATGATACACGCTGGACTAACTTTATTTTCAGCACCAGCAAGCGACCTGTGGCCCATTTGAGGTGTTTTACTGCCCTGGATTTTAACTTGGAGGCGCATTCCGTGCAGGTGGGCTGTTTTGAGGTTAGAAAACCTGGAAGTACGGGTTTTCCGAATGTAAAACTACAGGCCGTCTTTAAATTTGTTTCTGTAGGTTTCCAGCCCACAGCCAGCTTGATTGACAGGCTGGAGGCCTGTCAGGCGGGAAATCATAAAAACTTAAGAATTAGGAACAGGAGTAGTCCATCGAGCCTGCTCCGCCATTCAACAAGATCATGGCTGATCTGGCCATGGACACAGCTCCACTTACCCGCCCGCTCCCGTAACCCTTAATTCCCTTATTGGTTAAAAATCTATCTATCTGTGATTTGAATACATTCAATGAGCTAGCCTCAACTGCTTCCTTGGGCAGAGAATTCCACAGATTCACAACCTTCTGGGAGAAGAAATTCCTTCTCAACTCGGTTTTAAATTGGCTCCCCCGTATTTTGAGGCTGTGCCCCCTAGTTCTAGTCTCCCCGACCAGTGGAAACAACCTCTCTGCCTCTATCTTGTCTATCCCTTTCATTATTTAAAATGTTTCTATAAGATCACCCCTCATCCTTCTGAACTCCAACGAGTAAAGACCCAGTCTACTCAATCTATCATCATAAGGTAACCCCCTCATCTCCGAAATCAGCCTAGTGAATCGTCTCTGTACCCCCTCCAAAGCTCGTATATCCTTCCTTAAGTAAGGTGACCAAAACTGCATGCAGTACTCCAGGTGCGGCCTCACCAATACCCTGTACAGTTGCAGCAGGACCTCCCTGCTTTTGTACTCCATCCCTCTCGCAATGAAGGCCAACATTCCATTCGCCTTCCTGATTACCTGCTGCACCTGCAAACTAACTTTTTGGGATTCATGCACAAGGACCCCCAGGTCCCTCTGCACCGCAGCATGTTGTAATTTCTCCCCATTCAAATAATATTCCCTTGTACTGTTTTTTTTTCCCAAGGTGGATGACCTCACATTTTCCGACATTGTATTCCATCTGCCAAACCTTAGCCCATTTGCTTAACCTATCTAAATCTCTTTGCAGCCTCTCTGTGTCCTCTACACAACCCGCTTTCCCACTAATCTTTGTGTCATCTGCAAATTTTGTTACACTACACTCTGTCCCCTCTTTCAGGTCATCTATGTATATTGTAAACAGTTGTGGTCCCAGCACCGATCCCTGTGGCACACCACTAACCACCAATTTCCAACCCGAAAAGGACCCATTTATCCCGACTCTCTGCTTTCTGTTAGCCAGCCAACTCTCTATCCATGCTAATACATTTCCTCTGACTCCGCGTACCTTTATCTTCTGCAGTAACCTTTTGTGTGGCACCTTATTGAATGCCTTTTAGAAATCTAAATACACCACATCCATCGGTACACCTCTATCCACCATGCTCGTTATATCCTCAAAGAATTCCAGTAAATTAGTGAAACATGATTTCCCCTTCATGAATCCATGTTGCGTCTACTTGATTGCACTGTTCCTATCTAGATGTCCCGCTATTTCTTCCTTAATGATAGCTTCAAGCATTTTCCCCACTACAGATGTTAAACTAACCGGCCAATAGTTACCTGCCTTTTGTCTGCCCCCTTTTTTAAACAGAGGCATTACATTAGCTGCTTTCCAATCCGATGGTACCTCCCCAGAGTCCAGAGAATTTTGGTGGATTAGCCCCCCCTCGGCGGACTCTGAGTTAAGGGACACAGAGGCATGTTCTCTCTCCCTTGAGAAGATTCACGTTCTACAGTCCAGCCTCTAAAAGGCGCCACTCTGTGTACAGAACTTGCAGGGTTTGAGTCCTGAGGATGAGTCATCCGCCGAGAGCCACAGGTCGAGTTCATGAATGCTTGGATCACGGAGATAGACTTCTGCAGTGTGACTGTGGTATCCGCTGATAGTAGCTTATGAAGAAGGTCCACATGGCTCATTCCGATGACAAAGATATCCCGCAGCGCTTCGGTGAGGTGGTCGCCGAAATCACATGGTGCCGCCAGCCTCCTGAGCAGCATATTTTGCGATTTCCTGGCCTTCAGGCCGTCGGTGTGTATAAAACTGGTGTCTGACTGTGAGGATGCTCTCTTTGGGCTTGAGTTGTTCTTAGATCCACACTACAAGCTCCTCATATGTCTTGGTCATTGTCTTCGCTGGTGCCAGCAAATCCGTGACGAGGCCATAGATGGTGGGCCCACAACTGGTTAGCAGGATAGCTCTGCACTTATCAGCTAGTGTGGCCGGATTGTTGCCTGCCAGGTCATTTGCTGTGAAGAAATGGTTGAGCCCCTTCACAAAAGCATCCCAATCATCACCATCGGTGAACTGCTGCAACGTACCAAGGGTAGCTATTTTCGCATGAAGGTCCGTAATCTCGTCACCAATTGTTATGTCTTCGGATGCTCTGATAATGATTCCACGAGACAATGTGTTGTACTTGAACTGTAGTGACCTTAATCCATTTAATGTAACTCCAGAGTGAGGATCATACATGGTGGCCTGCCTTTTATACGAAGCCTGCCATACCTGTACTGCAGTGCCCTCTGGTGGCACACCTTGTAATAGTACAAGCAGTAATCATGTAGGATACATGTCAGAAGGTAAGGTGTGGCATTGTCGGTGAGTGGAGAGCTAGGATTACATTTATTGGTATCACAGTCAGATGAGTCATTCACAGACAGCCCAACCAGAAAGGGGCTGTCTAGGTTGCCTCCACCCATCCTCTTTCTCCTCCTGCTCCTGCTCTGCTGCTTGCCATATAGCTGGTTTCAAGGTGCTGTGCCCACATGATGGCACGGTTATGCAGCATGCAGCAGACCGTCATGAATCTTGACGATTATTGTAGGGCTCCTCCACAGTAGTTCAGGCAGCGGAAACATTGGGCTGAAAATTGGATATGGCCAGAAAATGGGCGGTGTCATGGTCCAACAGTATTAAACTGCGCCGAATCAAAATGGTCTAGGGAGTACGCAAAACCAGTGCTCAGTCCTCTTTAACATGATTATAGTGCTGATCTCAGCTAGAACACCACTGCTCATTGGTTTACCGCTCAACAAATGGGCCTATATCAGGTCCAGTCTAATTCTCAGTCATATTTGGCACAGGCTTTATTCAGTAGTTAAAGGGGAGCATCTCATTTTCAATCTGGTTTGAACTTCACCTGGAAGCAGACGGTACAGGAATCAAATGGCTGAGCCTCAGCACAGGGAGAGAGTCCGAAGATTCTCAAATCCGGCTCTGGAGGCGGCCATGGAGAGGGGGAAGGCTGTCTGTCCTCTTCTCACAAGACGGCAGGAAGCCATTGCACCTTATATCCAGAGGGCTGTGGGGGCAGATAGCCGACTATGTGATGGCCAGCATTGTGGACTTAAGGTCATAGAAACGTAGAAAAAATAGGTGGAGTCGGCCATTCGGCCCTTCGAGCCTGCACCACCATTCAATATGATCATGGTTGATCATGCAACTTCAGTACCCCATTCCTGCTTTCTGTCCATACCCCTTGATCCCTTTAGCCATAAGGGCTACATCTAACTCCCTTTTGAATATATCTAATGAACTGGCTTCAACTGGTCTCTGTGGTAGAGAATTCCACAGGTTCACAATTCTCTGAGTGAAGAAGTTTCTCCTCATCTTGGTCCTAAATGGTTTACCCCTTATCCTTAGACTGTAACTCCTGGTTCTGGACTTCCCCAACATCGGGAACATTCTTCCTGCATCTATTCTGTCCTATCCCTTCAGAATTTTATATGTTTCTGTGAGATCCCCTCTCATTATTCTAAATTCCAATAAATATAAGCCTAGTCGATCCAGTATTTCTTCATATGTCAGTCCTGCCATCCCAGGAATCAGTCTGGTGAACCTTAGCTGCACTCCCTCAATAGCAAGAATGTCCTTCCTCAGATTAGGAGACCAAAACTGTACACAATATTCAAGGTGTGGCCTCACCAAGGCCCTGTACAACTGCAGTAAGACCTCCCTGCCCCTATACTCAAATCCTCTCGCTATGAAGGCCAACTTGCCATTTGCCTTCTTCACCGCTTGCTTTACCTGCATGCCAACTTTCAATGACTGATGTACCATGACACCCAGGTCTCGTTGCACCTTCCCTTTGCCTAATTTGTCACCATTCAGATAATATTCTGCCTCCCTGTTTTTGCCACCAAAGTGGATAACCTCACGTTTATCCACATTATACTGCACCTGCCATGCATTTGCCCACTCACCTAACCTGTCCAAGTCACCCTGCAGCCTCTTAGCATCCTCTTCACAGCTCACACTGCCACCCAGCATAGTGTCATCTGCAAACTTGGAGACATTACATTCAATTCCGTCGCCCAAATCATTAATGTATATTGTAAATAGCTGGGGTCCCAGCACTGAACCTTGTGGTACCCCGCTAGTCACTGCCTGCCATTCTGAAAAGGACCCATTTATTCCTACTCTTTGCTTCCTGTCTGCCAACCAGTTAGCTATCCACATTACATTACCCCGAATACCATGTACTTTAATTTTGCACACTAATCTCTTGTGTGGGACCTTGTCAAAAGCCTTTTTAAAGTCTAAATACACCACATCCACTGGTTCTCCCTTGTCCACTCTACTAGTTACATCCTCAAAAAATTCTAGAAGATTTGTCAAGCATGATTTCCCTTTCATAAATCCATGCTGACTTGGACCGATCCCGTCACTGCTTTCCAAATGCGCTGCTATTACGTCTTTAATAATTGATTCCAACATTTTCCCCACTACTGATGTCAGGCTAACCGGTCTATAATTCTCTCCCTCCTTTTTAAAAAAAAGTGGGGTTACATTAGCTAACCTCCAATACATAGGAACTGATCCAGAGTCGATAGAATGTTGGAAAATGACCACCAATGCATCCACTATTTCTAGGGCCACTTCCTTAAGTACTCTGGGATGCAGAGTATCAGGCCCTGGGGATTTATCGGCCTTCAATCCCATCAATTTCCCTAACACAATTTCCTGACTAATAAGGATTTCCTTCAGTTCCTCCTTCTCGCTAGACCCTCGGTCCCCTAGTATTTCCGGAAGGTTATTTGTGTCTTTCTTAGTGAAGACAGAACCAAAGTATTTGTTCAATTGGTCTGCCATTTCTTTGTTCCCCATTATAAATTCACCTGATTCTGACTGCAAGAGACCTCCATTTGTCTTCACTAATCGTTTTCTCTTCACATATCTATAAAAGCTTTTGCAGTCAGTTTTTATGTTCCCTGCAAGCTTACTCTCATACTCTATTTTCCCCCTCCTAATTAAACCCTTTGTCCTTCTCTGCTGAATTCTAAATTTCTCCCAGTCCTCAGGTTTGCTGCTTTTTCTGGCCAACTTATATGCCTCTTCCTTGGATTTAACACTATCCCCAATTTCCCTTGTTAGCCACGGTTGAGCCACCTTCCCTGTTTTATTTTTACACCAGACAGTGATGTCCAATTGTTGAAGTTCATCCATGTGATCTTTAAATGTCTGCCATTACCTATCCACCGTCAACCCTTTAAGTATCATTCACCAGTCTATCCTAGCCAATTCACGTCACATACCATTGAAGTTACATTTCTTGAAGTTCAGGAACCTAGTCTCTGAATTAACTGTCACTCTCCATCTTAATGAAGAATTTACCATATTATGGTCACTCTTCCCCCAAGGGGCCTCGCACAAGATTGCTAATTAATCCTCTCATATTACACAAGACCCAGTCGAGGATGGCCTGCTCTCTAGTTGGTTCCTTGACATATTGGTCTGGAAAACCATCCCTAATACACTCCAGGAAATCCTCCTCCACCATATTGCTACCAGTTTGGTTAGCCCAATCTATATGTAGATTAAAGTCACCCATGATAACTGCTCTACATTTATTCCTGTTTGATGCCATCCCTAACCTCACAACACTGTTTGGTGGTCTGTACACAACTCCCACAAGCGTTTTCTGCCCTTTGAGGTTCCGCAGTTCTACCGATACAAATTTCACATCATCCATGCTAATATCCTTCCTTACTATTGCGTTAATCTCCTCTTTAACCAGTAACCCACCCCACCTCCTTTTCCTTTCTGTCTATCCTTCCTGAATGTTGAATACCCCTGGATGTTGAGTTCCCAGCCTTGGTCACCCTGGAGCCATGTCTCCGTAATCCCAATGACAGCATATCCGTTAACAGCTATCTGCGCGGTTAATTCAACCACCTTATTAAAATGCTCCTCGCATTGAGACACAGAGCCTTCAGGCTTGTTTTTTTAACACTCTTTGTCCTTTTAGAATTATGTTGTAATGTGGCCCTTTTTGATTTTTGCCTTTGATTTCTCTGCCCTCCACCTTTCCTTATCTCCTTTCTACCTTTTGCTTCGGCCCCCATTTTACTTCCATCTGTCTCCCTGCATAGATTCCCATTCTCCTGCCATATTAGTTTAAACCTAGATCCAGTGCTGCAAGAAGTTCAATGATCTCATACTGTAGGTCAAGGTGAGTGAAGGCTTCAGCAAAAGCCATATCCCATCATCTGCACCACAAGCCTCACACACTGCTCAATGCACCACACCCCCAGCATTCACCTCCCAACAATCTGTACCTATCACCACTCTCACCTCACAATCAGAGCTTCACGTCACCTTCACAATATTATCACTGCTGCAACATTAACACCCACATCTCACATCTTGCACACACTGATAGCTATTATAGCAGGTACATCACCCGAACACATTGCACCATGCTCACTCACATGCTTCCATTTCTCTTGCTGACCAAGGTGGTGCATAATCGCCAGGAGCATCAGCAGACAGGTAGGGGGCAGGCTGCCATGCAGGACCTCAGCCAACTGGAGGAGAAGGTGGAAAGTCAGGGAGTCTGTGGCAACAGGTGAGGCTGAAGCCCTTGGGGACAACAGTATGCTCATTCCTAATCCTTCTCATCTCACAATCTCTTCTCACGTACAAGCTGCAGATGCTGTATGCATGCATAGCTTGCTTTCCACACCCCCCTCTCACCATAACCTGACTCTTGTGCCTTTCCGCTTTCAGATAATCAAAGTCAAGCATCAGCTCAGCATGTCCCAGAGGTGATGGAGAAGAGCGAGGGAGGAGAAGACGACGACACAGCGTCGCTGCATCTGTCACTTCCAGACACCAACTTAGAAAATGGCACTGCGTGTAATTTAGAGGGTAATGTAGAAACGGGTGTAGAGAAGTTTGGGGGTCAGCTCCCTGGAGGGAGAGTTTGCGCGTGAGTTTTGCTGCACACGACTTAAATGAGGACCTCGATGAGGTGGCCATCAGAAGAGGGTTGATGGGCCTGCACATCGAATTACTAGGTGTAAAGGCAAGCCTGCCAGAGAGCCTCTTGGCAATATCAAGGAACATGGAGGAATCTGTTGTGTATGCAAGCACTCTAATAACGACTCCATGAGGTAAGGGTATTGTCATGTATTCAACCAGCATTGTAACCCATGTATAAACTGACCTAAGTTGTACACTGTGAGAACAATAACCACTAAGTGGTGAACTTTTGGGAGACACTCCTAACCTGGACTTTCAGGTATAAAAGAGGAAGCTCCACCCACCTTCATCACTTGAGTGCTATGGAATAAAGGACAGGCCACAGACTGACCTTTTCTCAAGCATGGGCCTCGTGTGCATTTATACTGTATAGTAAGGACATATCAATGGCAACAAGAAACTGGGATTTAAACCACGCGAGCATGGCCACTAGCAGAACAGACGAGAAGTACTGTGTTAAGAAATGGTTGGGACAGAGAATCAATATTCGTTAAAGCAGCACGCAATTCTCCAGGCAGACAAGGGCAATTGGGCATGCCCCAACATGAAGTCAAGCCCAGACGAGGAATTTGACAGAGACAATGGCTAGCTAAACGGTGATTCACGACATTGCAAGGGACAATGCGGCCAGTAATGGGGCCATCAACACCTGTTAATGGCGCACTTAAGGACAGTCACAGAGGCAGTCAGAGATGATCGACTGGCAAGGGACCTTTTGTTTCCAACAACAGCTCATGTTGGAGGTGTGGAGGCACACACTCAGCCGGAGTTTGCAGAGATGAGCAAAATACCTGCAGAAATTGCAGAAATGAACGCTGGGGGAAATCGCTGGAAGCTGAAGTTCAGTGAGTTCATGTGGAGCATGTATAAAGTTTATATACCAGGACGCCACCGATAATGATGAAAGTGCTCCTCAATGGCATCCCAGTATCAATGGAGCTAGACACGGGGGCCAGCCAGTCCCTGATGGGTGTCAAACAGTTCAAAAGGTTGTGGGCGTCCAAGACCAGGCGGCCAAAATTATCGCCGATTGACGCACAGCTACGGACTTACACAAAGGAGATCATTCCGGTGCTAGGCAGCGCCACGGTAGTCGTGACCCATAAAGATTCGGAGAACAGGTTGCCACTCTGGATTGTCCCGGGGGATGGTCCCGCTCTCCTGGGCAGGAGTTGGCTTGCTGTCATGAACTGGAAATGGGGCGATGTCAATGCAATTTCTTCTGTGGAGCGAGTATCATGCTCACAGATCCTGGGCAAATTTGACTCACTATTTCAACCCGGCATTGGCCAAGGTAGTGATTCACATAAATCCAGACGCCAGGCCAGTACACCACAAGGTCAGAGCGGTGCTGTACATGATGCGGGAAAAGATAGAATGTGAATTGGACCACCTGCTGAGGGAAGGCATCATCTCGCCAGTCGAATTCAGTGACTGGGCGAGCCCGATTGTGCTCAAGGCGGATGGGTCGGTCAGGATATGTGGTGATTACAAGGCCACCATCAATCGTGTGTCACTCCAAGACCAGTACCCGCTACCGAGAGTGGAGGACCTCTTTGCGACGCTATCCGGTGGCAAACCTTTTTCAAAATTGGACCTGACCTCACCTTACATGACCCAGGAGCTGGCGAGTGAGTTGAAGAAGCTGACCACCATCATGACACACAAGGGGTTGTTTGAGTATAACAGATGTCCGTTCGGGATTCACTCGGCCGCCGCAATCTACCAATGAAATATGGAAAGCCTCCTCAAGTCGATTCCAGGGACAGTGGTTTTTCAAGACGACATCCTCATCACGGGTTGCGATACTGAAGAACACCTCCACAACCTGGAGGAGGTGCTACGCAGACTGGACCGGGTAGGGCTGCGACTGAAAAAGGCGAAGTGCATCTTCCTAGCTCCAGAGGTAGAATTCCTGGGAATGAGGGTAGTAGCAGACGGGATCAGTCCCACTGCGTCCAAGACGGAAGCGATCCAGAGAGCACCCAGACCCCGTAACACGACGGAGCTGCATTCGTTCCTGGGGCTCCTGAACTATTTTGGTAACTTTCTTCCCAAATTGAGCACGCTGTTAGAGCCGCTACACATGTTCCTACGCAAAGGTTGCAAATGGGTCTGGGGGGACAGCCAGGAAAGGGCTTTTAATAGAGCACGCAATTTGTTATGTTCCAACAATCTGTTAATGCTATATGACCCATGTCAGAAACTTGTGTAAACGTGTGATGCGTCATCCTATGGGGTCGGGTGTGTGTTGCAGCATGTCAATGCCAATGGTCAGTTACAGCCAGTAGCTTATGCCTCCAGAAATCTGTCCCAGGCAGAAAGGGGCTCTGGGATAGTAGAAAAGGAGGTGCTCGCATGTGTATAAGCGGTAAACAAAATGCACCAGTAGCGGTTTGGCAGGAAATTTGAGCTGGAGACAGATCACAAACCCCTAACGTCCCTTTTGGCCGACAACAAGGCCATAAATACAAACGCATCGGCCCGCATACAGAGGTGGGCACTCACGTTAGCCGCCTATGACTATACAATTCGGCACAGACCCGGCACTGAAAACTGCACCGATGCACTCAGCAGGCTCCCACTAGCCACCACTGAGGGGGCTACCGACCATGCTGCTGAGATGGTCATGGCTGTTGAAGCTTTCGGAAGTGAAGGCTCACCTGTGACAGCCTGTCAGATTAAAGTCTGGACAAATAGAGACCCCGCTATTGTCTCTAGTCAAGAAATGTGTCCTGAATGGGGACTGGGCAGTCACGTACGGGGCATGCCCTGAGGAATTTAAACCATTTCACAGGCGCAGGGATGAACTCTCGATTCAGGCCAATTGCCTACTGTGGGGAAACCGTGTAGTCATGCCCCAAATGGGCAGAGAGGTGTTCATCAGAGAACTCCACAATGAGCACCCGGGCATTGTCATGATGAAGGCAATTGCCAGGTCACACATTTGGTGGCCAGGGATAGACGCAGATCTAGAACTTTGTGTTCGCAGGTGCAACACGTGTGCCCAGCTGGGCAATGCGCCCAGGGAAGCCCTCCTTAGCCCCTGGTCCTGGCCCGCCAAGCCTTGGTCACGCATCCATGTAGACTACGCAGGTCCTTTCAAGGGAAAAATGTTTTTTGTTGTAGTAGCCTACTCCAAATGGATCGAGTGTGACATTTTAAATTCAAGCACATCCTCTGCCACGGTAGAAAGTCTACGGGCAATGTTCGCCGCCCACGGTCTACCGGATATCTTGGTCAGCGACAATGGCCCGTGCTTCACAAGCACTGAATTCCAGGACTTCATGGCAGGCAATGGAATTAACCATGTTAGAACGGCACCATTCAAGCTGGCCTCAAATGGCCAGGCAGAACGAGCAGTGCAGATAATCAAACAGGGGATGCTCAGAATCCAAGGGGGTTCCCTACAAAGCCGCTTATCACGCTTCCTGTTGGCCTACAGACCCCGACCATACTCGCTCACAGGGGTTCCACCCGCAGAGCTGCAAATGAAAAGGACGCTCAAAACCAGGTTATCCCTTATATCATGAAAGAAATTGTCGAGAGCAGGCGCCAGTCACAATGTGACTACCATGACAGGAATGCGAGGGCGCGATGTATTGATGCCAATGACCATGTCTTTGTCCTCAACTACGCTGCAGGGCCCAAATGGCTCGCAGGCACCATGATTGCAAAAGAGGGGAATAGGATTCTGGCAGTTAAACTTACCAATGGACAAATCTGCTGCAAACACGTGGATCAAATAAAAAGGAGGTTCAGCAAACCCATCGAAGAAGCAGAGGAAGAACACGAAACAGAGTTCACTCCACCACAGGTGACTGAACACCGGAACCAAAGGGAGGAGAGCCCAATCACTGTGGGCAGTCCGGACATGCCTGAGGCAGCGCAAACAGCAGACACTCAGGTCAGCGCCCAACAACCGGAGCCCCAACTCAGGCGCTCTATAAGAGAGCGTAAAACACCAGAGAGACTCAACCTGTGATCCCAATAAGACTTTGGTGGGGAAGGTGATGTCAAATATTCAACCAGCATTGTAACCCATGTATAAACTGACCTAAGTTGTACACTGTGAGAACAATGACCACTAGGTGGTGAACTTTTGGGAGACACTCCTAACCTGGACCTTCAGGTATAAAAGGGGAAGGTCCACCCACCTTCATCACTTGAGTGCTATGGAATAAAGGACAGGTCACAGACTGACCTTCTCTCAAGCATGGGCCTCATGTGCATTTATACTGTATAGTAAGGATGTATCAGGTATAGTACTTGAACAGTCGTGGCCTTAGTCCTTTATTGCAGCTCCTAGAGTGAGGACACCAAGAGATGAGCTCCCTTTTATACTGGGTTACCTGCAGTATACAGGTGATCCTTAGGTCTCCAGCAGCAGCACCCTCTGGTGGTACAGGTAAGGTATATACAGGGTGAAGGTACATTCAGTAATCTAGTGTTACAGTACGTACATTAACATGCGTACATAACAACACTCCCCGCTAAGCCTTTCCCAAGTCCTTATTGCCATGACATGGGGAGGTGATCAGTAGTGGATGGTGGGGGGTTGTGGTGAGGGATGTTATGGCCACCATTGCAACACAGACGGAAGCCACCACGCAAGCTCAGACTGCTGCCATCATAGTGGGTTTACGAGTGTCGACTGGGGCTTGCAGGGTGTTGCAGCAATCCAGCAATCTGTGCTGCAACATATTGCTAGGAATGCTGAGGCGTGCCCCAGGGGAGTGGCAATGGATCTGTGGAGTTGGACCCTGCTGTCCTCTCTCAGGATGACGGGATTCCTGTTTCCACCACTATCACTCCCCCATTGCCCTTGCCGCTGTCTGTCAGCCAGCCAGCTCAGACTGCTGCCACCCATGCTGAGGTGGTGCAGTCTACAGTCAGCTCTTCTAGGTCCAGAGCTGCTCGAGGTCACCCTGCAAAGTCTCCCCCATGGAAACTCAGCAGCCTTACACCAGCCATGCTGCAACCACTGGAGGAGCACTTCGTAGGAGAACCAGACTAGGAAAGGGCACCTGAATGACAGGCACTAAGGGATTAGTTGATAATGTATGTGTAAATTGATTGTTGATAAATGTAATAATTTTGTTTGAAGTCTTTTGTGGTGGCTCTTATTTCAGCATTATGCCCAGGAGGATGCTGTGATATTCCATGACAAAGAGATGGTTGGATGGGGATGTGGTGAGCAACGGGGATCTGGGGTTTCATTCATTGGAATTGTAGTTTGATGAGGAGTGCATGCTCAGCCCATCTGGAAGGGGGATTGGCTGCTTGCCTCCTCCCTTTTTCCTCATCCTCTTCCTTTTCCTCATCTTCCTCTTCTTCCCCCTTGTCCTCCTCCTCCTGAGATGGTCCTGCAATCCCTAGTGGCATGCGCTGCGTCCTCATGATGGCCAAGTTGTGAAGCGTGCAGCAGACCACCATGAAATGGGACACCCATTCCGCTGAGTACTGGAGGGGCAGCGGAACCATTGCTTTAGTATCCCGATGGTTTGCTTAATGGTGTTCCTGGTGGAAGCACGGCTCTCATTATATAAGTGCGGGGTACGAGTGGTAGGGTTGCGGAAGGCATCGGAGAGCCCTTGGCTTCAAACAGCCACCCACAAGTTTGGTGTGATGGCTGGAAGTCGGCTAGCTCACCGGACTGACACGGGATGAAGGCATCAGGATAACGGGCATTGACCACCAGGAATTGCTGGCCGTGGTCTCACACCAACTGCACATTAAGTGAGTGGCAGCCATTGCGGTTACAGAAGATCTCAGGATTGTTATGCGGCGCCCACAAAGCCATGTGTGTGCAGTCAATGGTGCCCTGCACCATGGGGAAAGCCCACTATCATGGCAAAACCACATGCACGCTCGTCAGAGAGGAGAAAAGGTAGCCCCTTGGTGTAGCGAGCCTCTGTGACCTCCTGGATGCAGCGATGGAGGACGAACTGTGAGATGTTAGCTATGTCTCCTGCTGCAGAATGGAAGGATGCGCTGGCGAAAAAATTGAGGCCACGGTGGCCTTGACTGCCACTGGGAGAGCTGTGGCTGCCGTGCTATCATGCTGCAAGTCCGGTTGCAGGAGGTGGCAGAGTTTTGTGACCAGTTCCTTGGTGAAGCAGGGCCTCCTAATTCACTGCTCCTTGCTTATGTGGTTGTAAGAAAAGTGCTCTTAGAGCATCCTAGGTGGGTAAGGCCTCCTGTTGAGAACCCTTCTGGCCCTCCTCCTCCTCCTGCGAGCATCTTCTCTTCTTCGCTGCCTTTGCTCCCTCTCCCAAAGATACTCACGTGTGAGAGGGACTGCCAGTACATGTGCGTGAGCAAATGGTGTGAGCAGAAGCCTTTAAATAAGAATGAAGGCATTCTCCACTTGCAACAACACTTCCTGTTACCTTTGAACCTTGAAAGAAATTTATAAAGCTGCTGGAGTTGTAGAAAGTTGCAGAGCTCGTCAAACTGCAGAAACTTGTCAGGTGCAAGTTGTTACTGATGATTCCTTTAAATACCATGGCTCAAGCCTCCTTTTTTTTTGCTTGTCAATGCTTGCTCAGTTGATTGCACTTAAGGCACTTAAGGTAAGTCGAATAGTGAAGTTGAAAATGACAGATTGGGTGCACACTCACTGACGTCACGATTTGCATAATCTACGTAATTTTCGTGAGCATGGATATCGGCAGTGATGCCGTCCAGTTGAAAATGGCGGCCACCGTGGGACCGGCGGGCAATAGGCGGAAGTGCTGCACCGCCATTTTATTCCCCAAATCTATTGGTAACTGCTGGCACTAAGCCCCTGAATTTGTAGCCCATTGTTTCAGCATGCCAATGGTGTGCTCTATAACATTTCATCCGGCAGCATGGCTATTGTTTTATGCATGTCGCCCACATGTGCTTGGGTTGCACATCAGCGTCCTGAGTAATGTTATCAATGGATAGCCCTCGTCACCCAGTAGTCACCCTTTGGTTTGTCGATGCAGATGCCACAGAATGAAGGCACCATGACTGTCACCAGATACCAGGCATTGACCTGCACGAATTGGTTGCTCACCAGCTGGACGTTGAGGGAGTGGAATCCCTTTCAGTTGCAGTACTTCTCAGAGTTGACATGCAGCGCCCACAAAGCGACATGCGTGCAGTCAATGACACCCTGCACCATGGAGAAGCCTGCAATCCTCTCGAAGCCGGAGGCTCGCTCCGCCTGCTGCTCTCTGGCAAGGGAGAATGAAATGCAGCTCTCTTGGAACAGAGAGCTTCACTGACCTCCCTTAAGCAATAGTGGACGGCAAACTGTGAGATGTTGCCAATATCTTCAGCTCCAGCTTGAAAGGAGCCCGATGCGTAAAAGATCATGGCCAGTCACCTTCACAGCCACTGGAAATGCGGCCCTCGCCCTGCTCTGAGGTTGCAGTTGTGGCTGCAGCAGGTGGCAGATTTCATAGGATTACATAGGATTAGATAGGATATCACTGAAACAGGCCATTCGGCCCAATCAGTCCATGCCAGTGTTTATTCTCCAGCGTCCTTCCATCTTTCCTCATCTAATTCTATCAGCATAACCCTCTATTCCCTTCTCCCTTATATACCCCTATCTAACTGCCCCTTAAATGCATCTATAAAATTCCCTTCAACCACTCCCTGTGGAAGAGAGTTCCACATTCTCACCACTCTCTGGGTAAAGAAGTTCCTTCTGAATTCCCTGATCGTCGTCCTCACCAACCGCAAACAGCAAATATAGAGGGATGCTCAGATAAATACGCCGGGAAATGAAATAGTCTGGGGAAAAAGAGGGACAGCAGCTGAAGTGCAGCTTTATGGAGCTAAACAGCTAAACAGGCCACTAGGCAAACAGCAATGATACCCTGAAATCCATAGAAAAAAATACAGTACCTACTTGGAACTGGTGGAAAATAGATGTCACTTTTCGGACAATGAATCCGACATATGAGACACATTCAGCGGGCATTTTATATTGGTGTGGAGTGTTTGGAGCATCGTTAAGGGCTTCCTCACACATTATGGGGCCAACTTTAATTTAAATAAAACTTTAAATCCTAATGAACTTAGCACAGATCTGATGTGCAGGCTCTCAACACTAAAGGCCCCTCAGAACCACACACTGGGTGTTGCACAGTCAGACCAAAATTAATGCAGGGCCAGGGTTCAGTTTTGGTCTCCTAATCTGAGGAAAGACGTACTTGCTATTAAGGCAGTATAGCAAAGGTTCAAGCCAGCGGACAAGACTTTTGAAAGGCTCAGTAAGTTGATCAGGGAACACTTTAAACCAGCGAGCAGCATGCACATGGCGAGACACCGGTTTTACACGCACCGCGGCGAGAAGGGCAAAGCGTTCCAGACTTCGTGGCAGACCTCCGGTGACTGGAGAGCCATAAGTAAGTTCCCAGATGCATGCAGAGCGGAGATGCTGCGAGACATTTTTTATTGAGGACATCGGGCACGCTGGGGTTTTCAGGAAACTGATTGAGACCAAAGACTTGACCCTGGAAACGGCGGCTTTGATGGCCCAGACATTTATCTCAAGGGAGGAAGAGACCAGAATGATGTTTGACAAAAATCTTGGTTTAAATGCAGCAAATGGACAAGGAGTCAACATTGTTAACGCGGGACACAGTTCTCCAGGCAGGCAGGGGCAATCGGACATGCCCGAGCATGTAGTTGAACCCAAAGGGGGAATTCAACAGAGACAATGGCTTGCTGAAAAGCGATTCATGCCATCGCAAGGGACAATGCGGCCAGTAATGGGACCATTAACACCTGTTAATGGTGCGTTTAAGGACAGTTACAGAGACAGTCAGAGACGATCGACTGGTAATGGACACTTTGTTTCCAACAACGGCTCATGTTGGAGATGTGGAGGCAAAACCCCAGCCAGAGCTTGTAGTTATCAGCAATATACCTGCAGAAATTGCAATGTCAGCGGTCACTTGGCGCTTATGTGCAGGAAGCCTGCAGCCAGGTTGATGTACGAGGAGGACGGGCCCGATGTAAGCCCGACGAGGCCAAATGAACACTGGGGGAAATCACTGAAAGCTGAAGTTCAACGAGTTCATGTGGAGCACATATACAGTTCATACACTAGGACGCTACCGATAATGATGAAAGTGCTCCTCAGTGGCATCCCAGTAGCAATGGAGCTAGACACAGGGACCAGCCAGTCCCTGATTGAGTATCAAACAGTTCGACAAGTTGTGGGCGTCCAAGGCCAGGAGGCCAAAATTATTGTCGATTGACGCACAGCTACGGACATACACAAAGGAGATCATTCCGGTGCTAGGCAGTGCCATGGTAGTCGTGACCCACAAAGATTCGGAGAACAGATTGTCACTCTGGATTGTCCCGGGGGATGGTCCCACACAACTGGCGAGGAGTTGGCTTGCTGTCATGAACTGGAAATGGGGTGATGTCAATGCAATTTCTTCTGTGGAGCGAGTATCATGCTCACAGGTCCTGGACAAATGTGACTCATTATTTCAATCTGGCATTGGCACTTTCATGGGGACCAAGGTAGTGATTCACATAAACCCGGATGCCAGGCCAGTACACCACAAGGTCAGAGCGGTGCCGTATGTAATGCGGGAAAAGATAGAAGGCTAATTGGACCGCCTGCTGAGGGAAGGCATCATCTCGCCAGTCGAATTCAGTGACTGGGCGAGCCCGATTGTGCCGATGCTCAAGGCAGATGGGTCGGTCAGGATACGTGGTGATTACAAGGCCACCATCAATCGTGTGCCACTCTAAGACCAGTACCCGCTACCGAGAGTGGAGGACCTTTTTGCGACGCTATCCAGTGGCAAATTTTTAAAAAATTGGACCTGACCTCAAGCTTACATGACCCAGGAGCTGGCGAGTGAGTCGAAGAAGCTGACCACCATCATGACACACAAGGGGTTGTTTGAGTACAACAGATGTCCGTTCGGGATTCACTCGGCTGCCGCGATCTTTCAACGAAATATGGAAAGCCTCCTCAAATCGATTCCCAGGACAGTGGTTTTTCAAGACGACATCCTCATCACGGGTCGCGATACTGAAGAACAACCTCCACAACCTGGAGGAGGTGCTATGCAGACTGGACCGGGTAGGTCTGCGACTGAAAAAGGCGAAATGCGTCTTCCTAGCTCCAGAGGTAGAATTCCTGAGGATGAGGGTAGCAGCAGACGGGATCAGACCCACTGCAACCAAAACGGAAGCGATCCAGAGAGCACACAGACCCCGCAACATGACGGAGCTGCGTTCGTTCCTGGGGCTCCTGAACTATTTTGGTAACTTTCTTCCCAAATTGAGCACACTGTTAGAGCCGCGACACGTGCTCCTACGTAAATGTCATGATTGGGTCTGGGGGGACAGCCAGGAAAGGGCTTTTGATAGAGCACACAATTTGTTATGCTGCAACAATCTGTTAACGCTATATGACCCATGTAAGAAACTTGTTTTAATGTGCGATGCGTCGTCCTATGGGGTCGGGTGTGTGTTGCAGCATGTTAATGTCAAGGGTCAGTTACAGCCGGTAGCTTATGCCTCCAGAAATCTGTCCCAGGCAGAAAGGGGCTATGGGATGGTAGAAAAGGAAACGCTTGCATGTGTATATGCAGTAAAAAAAAATGCACCAGTACCTGTTTGGCTGGAAATTTGAGCTGGAGATAGATCACAAATCCTTAACGTCCCTTTTGGCCGACAAGGCATAAATGCAAATGCATCGGCCTGCATACAGAGGTGGGCACTCACATTAGCCGCCTATGACTATACAATTCGGCACAGACCCGGCACTGAAAACTGCACCGATGCACTCAGCAGGCTCCCACTAGCCACCACTGAGGGGGCTACCGAGCATGCTGCTGAGATGGTCATGGCTGTTGAAGCTTTCGGAAGCGAAGGCTCACCTGTGACAGCCCGTCAGATTAAAGTCTGGACAAATAGAGACCCCGCTATTGTCTCTAGTCAAGAAATGTGTCCTGAATGGGGACTGGGCAGTCACGTACGGGGCATGCCCTGAGGAATTTAAACCATTTCACAGGCGCAGGGATGAACTCTCGATTCAGGCCGATTGCCTACTGTGGGGAAACCGTGTAGTCATGCCCCAAATGGGCAGAGAGGTGTTCATCAGAGAACTCCACAATGAGCACCCGGGCATTGTCATGATGAAGGCAATTACCAGGTCACACATTTGGTGGCCAGGGATAGACGCAGATCTAGAACTTTGTGTTCGCAGGTGCAACACGTGTGCCCAGCTGGGCAATGCGCCCAGGGAAGCCCCCCTTAGCCCCTGGTCCTGGCCCACGCACCCATGTGGACTACGCAGGTCCTTTCATGGGAAAAATGTTTTTTGTTGTAGTAGACGCCTACTCCAAATGGATCGAGTGTGACATTCTTAATTCAAGCACATCCTCTGCCACGGTAGAAAGTCTAAGGGCAATGTTCGCCACCCATGGTCTACCGGACGTCTTGGTCAGTGGCAATGGCCCGTGGTTTACAAGCATTGAAGTTCAGGACTTCATGGCAGGAAATGTTATCAACCATGTCAGAATGGAACCGTTCAAGTCGGCCTCAAACGGCCAGGTGGAACGAGCAGTGCAGATAATCAAACAGGGGATGTTCAGAATCCAAGGGGGTTCCCTACAAAGCTGCTTATCACGCCTCCTGTTGGCCAATAGATCCCGACCA